>NW_026623663.1:422780-475212 GCF_030028575.1 Malurus melanocephalus
AAAAAATTGATAGTAGCTTTCAAGTAAATCAGTTCTAAAAATTTGGTGTTTATCTTTGGGGGAAAGAGAGGAAATGTGTTTTCCCTGGTTTGGGAGGGATGGGACCCGAGCACACGGCTGGGGTTGGGGACAGCTCCTGCTGGCTTTGGGCTCCTCTCGGAGTGTTGGTGCTGAGAGCCTCCAGCCATGCTCGTATGGCATGAGGGTATGAGCCCTTCCCGGGTGGGGACACTGTTGGATCCCTTTTAGGGCATTGTTTGGGGTGTTTTCCACACGGCTGGACAGTCACAGCAGCTCCTCTGGTGCCACCACCCTCCCCTGCAGCGATAGAGAGGCACAAWGGAATGCAGAGAATTTGGGCTTCCTCTGACTGGAGCTTCCCCACGGGAATTTTCAGTCTCTTTCCTGCATGGAAATGTCATTCCTGCAACAGCAAGTAAGAAAAAAATCTCCTGCACACACACAGCTCATCACTGACACTCCTGCAGAGCAGGGTCTGGAGGTGACACTGGCCAATGTTCCTGCTGGATGTKGGGTCAGAAAAATCCCCCAGAGCAAGGGGATCCATGGCTGCTCATCCAAGGAGCCCCAAGCATCCAGTGCACCATCCCAGCTGTGCTGAGTCCTCCTTGGGGTGTGTCTACAACTCAAACAASCCTCAGACTCCCTCTGGGCTGAGTGGGAAGGCAGGTTGTGAGGTTTTGGCCCAGAAACCACGTAGCAACCATGGGGTAAAAGGGCACTCCAAAGTCCAGGTGCCAGGCAGTGAGAGCCCATGCCTGTAGATATTTAATGGTGAAGCGAGACAGCTGGATATATATTTTTACACCTATTCTTTTTCTTTTTWAAWTTTTTTTATTTGCACTTTAGGATGAATGCCTAAAGGGAARAAACAGCTCACAGGTTGGTATTTGCATTACAGAGCTCAGTATCRAAACCAAAGCACTGCAAGGTTTTCACTGAGATCAGCATCAAACCTTTTGTATCCCAAAAGAAGTGAGGGGAAAACAGGAAGGAGTGAAGGGGGAAAGGGGAGATGAATGGACAAAAWAAAGTATTTTCCTTATTCACCACAGAAATATATTAATCTTCAGAGCTCATATTTCCTGTGCATCTATGCCATCACAGTCCTTTCCTCCCTATTACCCATTAACATTCTGCAGTGACTGCACAGAAACATTTGATATTTTAAAACATGGCCCAGAGTCATAAAAACCCGACCACGTGAGAGCTGACGTGACCAGCACAGCACAGGAGCTCTGGGCCAGGGTACTTGTATGGGAAATTACTTTTTCACTGGAAACCTCCACGGAACAGCTGTGTGTGCCAGGCTGATTCTGCAGCTGACATTTCTATCCGAGCTGGAATGAACCAATATCCCACGCTGGTGGGAAAGGCCACAGGAGATGCTGGATCCAATTCTCCTCTCCCTTTTACGGGTGTAAAACAGGCGCTTAACAAGATTTCATAGCCRTAATGCTGGGCTGAGGATCAAGCCAATTCTTCTGGTGGAGATGAGAAAATCAAAACCCCGCAAACGATTCCGACTACGGCATTTCATTAAACTTTTCATAAAGGTAGAGCTATGAGAGGAGTTCCAACCTCATTTGTAATCAGCAGCAATGTTCTCATTGACTCCAATAGGGCCAGGAATTGCACCTATTAAATATATTATTCTCACAAAATTCTAATTGAAGCAATTACATCCTCCCATCCTAAATCCCACCTGGATTTTCAGCTGGATATTGTATTCTTCAATTTCTGGCCTCATACCCTTGTCTAGTGTTTCTGYGCACCATTAAACAACTGCTGCATTTCATATCTGGAGCAGGTGCAATTACATATCAGGTTCTTACGTGTGAAAAGTACTTTAGGATATTCTAGGGTGAAAGGTACAATATGACTATGAGATATTGAGCCTTTCTCACAGTTAAATCCACTTTACGGCTCCCCATGTTTCCAAAGAAGTGTAACTTAGAATTCAGCATACACTCTTCAGAGCAAAAAGAAACTCCAGGAAAATAATTTTGGTTGAAACACATACAGTGCCAAAAAGACTTTCATTATCTGACCATYTGAAGCAAAATTTTCAAGCTGCTTTTAAAAAGCCTTTTGTTGCCATGTTTGCAGTTGCTAATAAATAGCTCCTAATCTATATTTTTATCCAGGCCCATTCCCTCTTTACCTGGCCATTCTTTTAATGTGTACAGCACCTTGTACAGCAGCACCCAAGATTAAAGTTCCTCTCATTGACACAGAATGAAGGCAAATTATACCGTTTGCAAGAGAAGAGATAATAAAGGGGGAGTCTATAGAAATACTTTGATGAATTATATAGTGGCAATTTTCTGACATTAGCAATGTAGGGCAGAAGACAGTGTTTCTGATATATAGATGTAAATTCATCATCCAGACTGCATTAAAGAAAACTACATAAGATTCCTTGATTTTTGGATTGCTTACAAGAGCAATCAGGAAAATGTTGGAGTCTTTTCCGAGGAAGCTCCCTCAGTGCAAAAGGTGAAGAATTACATAGATGAAATAGGTACCCTTTTGTGCTAACCATCATAAAAACAGAGCCAAAAGACTTGGAGCAGCCTGCACTGACACAGAGAGGGAAAGGCTTTGTACTGGAAGCTGAATAACCAACCACAGCTGGAAAAATCAGTTCCTTATTTTAGATACAGATATCTAAAATACACATTTAGATATCCATATCTACAAAGAAACAGACATGCAGACATTTTATATGTGTGTGTGTATATATGGATTGGTTTGCTTGTTTGTCAAAAAAGATAATATCCAATTCCCTGTTTTTAAAATAATGCATTTATTTAAAAATAATGTATTTATTTTAAAATAATGTATCATGGCCAGCTTGTGGAGAAAGACAGGACATGATGCAGAGGGCACACAGTGAGTCCTAGGACAGGGATCACAGTAGTAGCTCACAAATTTTGTTAACCAGTTTCCTTTCACTGAAGTATTTAAAGTTCTTCATTGGTTCAGAAAATATTTTTTTAACAGGATAAATTATTCATGTGATAAAATGAACTGTTATCAACCCAAAATCAAGGAAAACAAAGTATATTGAAACTTCACTACTTTGTACCAGAAACATGGTAGTATTTTGATTTTTCTTAGTTAAAACCACAGAGAGGAAGATTTTGAAAAGTGGTGCTTTGGGTGAACCTTCTTAGATATTGAGCATTCAGATTTGTGTTACTCAGCCTTTCTATCAGATAGATGTAAGGACAGAAAAGTGTAGAGAAAAAGGAAAGTAGGAATGAAARGTTATGTTATAAAAGYTAATAAATCCGTTTATCAATGGCACAAAATGAACGGCTACAAAAAGCACTGAGAGCCCAGAGCTGCTGGAAATTCCATCAGACACCACAACTTTATCAAAACTGTTGGCAAAGSCTGTCTGAGCCCTTGGCACCTCTGCCGAGTCCGTGCCCCTCCAGCACTTCCACAGGGCAGGATGACACCGGTTTATTTTTCCCCTCAGACTTTGTCTCCACGTGCCCATGGTTCTCCTAACCATATCCATGATTTGGTCCCAGCACCACAGCTTCTGCAGCTTTTAAAAACAACGACGGGACATGATTTCTTACAGCCTAGAGATTTCAGCTGTGTCTGACCCCTCGGTGTCCTCGTTCTCCGCACACCGCGTTTTGGTTCAACATAAACACAGAGCTCAGGATCACACCCCCATCTGCATCTGCACTGGGGTGCACGAGCACTTTCTGCAGCCCAGGGAACAGCCCCAAAGCCCACAGGATTTCCATCCTTATTTATTCTTTCTCTTTTCATTTCTTTCTCCCCCCCTTGCTCCTACACCGGTTTTGGCCGTTAGAGAAAATAATGGGTTCGTGGGTGGATTCAAGACGTCAGAAAGAGAGAGAGAGAGAACAAGCACTGCTGTTCACTTTGTAGTGAGGCAGGGAACAGTATTAAAGCAGCAGAAATCAAGGAGCGGGGCTGCAGCAGCAGCAGTAGCTCATCCAAAGCAATAACAACGCGCAAAGGCAAGCCATGGCAACTGAAGGAAGGCTGGAATCTCGCGTGCCCGTGGTCTTGTTCTTATTATTACAACACAGCGTGACTAAAAATATCAAACCAAACAAAAGAAATTCCTGCAGGCAAGGGGTAAGAGAGGAGGCCGACCACTGCTGGAAATGGAACTTATTGTTCACCTAAGTAGTGCAGCGGGGAACAGAAATCACAGAAGCAAAGGCCAAGATCAACAGCAGGAGCAGCGCTGAAAGTAACAACAATGTTCCCGAACAAGGAGCCAACAACTCCAGAAGGGGAGAGTCAGAAAGGGGCTTCCCACCCTCCCCATCCCTCCAGCAAATCACCCAGACTSAGCTCTGTGGATGGATCGCTCTGTTTCAGGGCAGTGGGGTGCTGAGGGAGCCCGCTCAGATGTCCCAAATCTCTCAAAGAGGGATCAAAGAGCCAAATCTCTCAAACAGGGATAAAAGCTCCATTGGGATTGTGCTCAGGAGGGTCCCTGGGGCCGAGGTGGGTGAGGGCAGCACTGCCAAGCTCCCAGCTGAGCTAACCCTGAGAACAGCTGGATGCTCTGGCATCTGGAGAACCCCCAGGGCGGGCTGATGGCACAGAACTCCAGGATTTTGGGGGAATCTGGAGCCAGCAGCTGGGGAACCCAAGGCTGTCAGTGCCATGGACACATCACTGGCTCTGAGAGCCTGGCACACGGGTTATTGGGGCACCAGGATTTGGCTGGTTCCAGCACAGACCTGATCAGTTTCTATGGTCAGAGCATGTCCATAAAACATTACCTTTTTACCTAGCTGAACATTTTCTGACAGAAATCTTTTCTTGGGGTGCTATCTGGCCAGCCCTTGCTCAGAGCAGCTGTGCCCAGAGAGAGAACACTGAACCCTGGATGAGGAAAGAAATACGCAGGAATTATCCGTACAGCTAACAGGCAATAAAACTATTATTAATGGCCACATTGTTGCTTTGCACTCCTGTGATACCTTCCAAAAAAATCCCCAAACTGTTTCACAAGTTAATGAGCCAAAAAAACTTCCATGCTGGACTGCTGGGCAAGAATTTTTACTACCTCCTTTTCTCTCCTAACTCCTCCAGCTCTGATCAGTTTTCTTTGGCCAGCCTGCTCTCCAGCACCACACTGGAACAAGAGAGCTGCTCCTTCCCACTCCGTACTCCCCTGCACAGCTGTGCCCAGGGACAGAAAGGAAACACGATAAGAATTGAGCAGCCAAAAACCCAGAAAAGGGGACTGTGACCTGGAGTACTCAGAGTTTTGTAAGGCACAGTGCTGTGGAGCATTGTGGAGCTGCAGGAGAGGCATTGAGAATTTGGAATAGGTGTAGGGGGTCAGAACCTGGGGAGTCAAAGTCTCAGCTGCTATAAACCAGCATGGTTCCGTTCACCAGAACTTCAGTGCAAAGTTCATTACRTTAAAGAAAACGATGGCTGGATAACACAGTGCTCAAAAATGTATCTCCCTTKAATTTAAAAAGGGATGAACTGTGCTATGAGATGCTGACAGGCCAAGAATTTCATCTTTCCAGGACAGAACTGCCGCCTGTTTTCTGCATCTGTAAGTTAACTTACAGATTCTCACTTAGTAATGAATAAATATTTGTTTCTCATGTCACAGCTCCTTTCCATTCCTTCAGTTTCTCCTACACTATACATCCTACATACTTAATAAAGGATGCTCTTGGGATGGAGAAACAGGCCCTGAGATCTCAGAGAAGATTCTGTCTCAAAGCTTCCACTGCTGCTCCACCTGCCTCATTCCTTCCTTTTTAGCATTGCACCATGCATCGAATACATMATTTTCTCTCCCTCTGCCTGTCAAACACGTATTTTTTTCTGTGCTTGTATATCCCAATCCTTAGAAATTCCCCCAACTTGTGCATACATCAGCCACATAGTAAAACAAAGGCTTTTATGTATTCAAACAGATGATAGATGCATTAGAAAGACATAGCTAATGTGACTCCTACTTTCAATGGAGCTTTAACTGCCTGAAAACACATAGTTGAAACTCCTATCAGTAAGGCACATATTGAATCATGAGAATCAACATAAAATGTCACAAGCTCTTTTTTTTTTTTTTTAACCTCGTGGTGGTTGCAATTTTAACCTATTTGCTATTATCTGTGCCACGGCGGAATAGCCGAGCCTCTGATTCATTTCTGAGTGTTGGCGACAACGCGAGCCACAGCCTGGAAGAACATTCCTTGCCACCAGGCTGGTATTAATTTCCTGTTCAAAAGGGGCTGCGTTGTTGTCAATGTGACACTTTAATCAGGCACCAAAGTGACTCTGGGAACGCAGTCTTCACAATCAATGTCAATGTATTTCATGTAGCTCCAATACCAGCGCCGTCATTTCGCTTCAGAGGCGCGCAAGGAGGGTCAATACATTTCATTAGTTTGTTTCATCCAGAGGACGGTACAACATCACAACTTTGATTATATTATAAGAATTGCCTTAACGTGACACCAGATTCCCTGATTGTGCAACACCAGGCGCTGGAGTGCTAGAGGGCACTCAAATTATCCTTCACCCACACGCAGCCAAGGAGCGCCCGTGAAGGGGGCTACAAATGGGGCAGAAGATAAGAGGATGCTGAAAATTTGCATAAYATACAGCAGGCTACAGCTCCTCTAAATACGTTATGAAACCTGAAAAATTATCCTTAATTTTCAAGGACACCAGTTGCCATAAGTSAGGTATTTGCCACTTAGAAAATCCCCTTATAAAAAGCTTGGCGTATCTAGGCAGGGCATTATTTTCACGCAGTCATTTATRCCTCACAGAAACATAAACTGAGTACAAATATCCATTTTCGTGTCAAGAATTCCTTTTAGAAAAAAAGAAAAGAAGAKAATGTGAACCCTGATGGAAACATCAACGTGAACTTATTCCAAGGTAAACACATACAAGTRGGCAGATTCCTGTGCAATTTGTACAACTGTTTTACTAGGAGTCTGATTAATAGAGTAGGAGACAGTTGCGTGTTATTATTTAACTGCCTTACAGAGAAAAATAAGAAATAACASGAAAAMCTGTTCCTATAACTTCACTCAGTCAAATAGGACTTTTGCTGAGTGAAGTTATAGGAAAATCACTGGGGGAAAAGGAAAGTTCGATACTCAGCATTTGTATGTAGCAAAGGGAAGGATGTGAATTGGGCTTTACTTTAAAACGAACAGAGATAAGTCACACTGAAGGCACATTATTGATCTAATTTCTTGGTTGATGCAAGCTTTTCAGCTTTGTCTACTAGATCAGATGAGAATGAAACAGTTTGTGTGTTTAGCTGGTGGTTTTTTCAGATTCCATATGACAGATGTCATTTCACAGCACACTCAGCACTGACAATTTCAAGTATTTGGAGTTAAAAGCAGGTTCAACCCAGACARAGATCCAGCTCCAATTTCACCCTCCTCAGTGTTTCTTACAGCAAGATTTGTTTCCAAAGAAATTAATATCAACCAGGTACCTCAGTGCCCACGTGTTTTTCCTAAACTTGCTGAARTTTCAATGTGATTGCAATTTGAATAAATCTTCTGCCTACTCTAGTTGTTAAGAGACGGAAAAGAAGATTTAATAGCTTTGGATACTTTGTCTCTCCCATTTGAAACAACTTTGGTTGAGAACAGGGAGAAAAGGAATTACAAAACATGATGATGACTCCAAAACAAGGATGGGTTAACCTCAGAAGATTCAGATGTCTCTAGTCAGGGAAAGCATCAGGGAGGATTTTTCAAAATAGCTCAGTGTTGATCTAAACTTACTTCAGCTGAAGTCAACAATCAAACTCCCTGTGGAAGAAGCGTCAGTGACTTTGAAAGTGATACTTACAAAGAAAAATACTTCTGCTGGCTTTGATCATGTAATTGAGATAGGAGTTTAACAAGATCAAGATTCTCAACATTTCTTCTTGGACTTAAATATTGACTCTTACGTTTAATTACTGACTAAATAACCTCTGAACTGCCAAATTTATTAACCGTAAAGTTCACTTTGGCATGAGATGTTGCTCATAGACTTTTCATGTTTCTTCTCAGCAGTAGTACTGATCAACAAGTCTGTGTGGACTGCCTCAAATCACCAGATGAGAAAGCCCACTTGGCAGTTGCTGAATATTTAAATATTGTAAATTGAGAGCTGAAAATGTTACAGCTTAAGACACAATCAAGTATTCACATTCATTAAAGAAATGAATTTTGGACAATTCCTGCTCSCCAGTTTACATTGCTTCAGATCCCAAAATTCCTTCACTGGACATGATTTGGCAGAGTTAAAAATTCCAGTTCTTGGGAGGAACCATTAACTGCCTTGAAGGGCTGCTGGTGAGGAGTGAAAAGGATCATTCCTGGGAATAAATCTAAGGAAAATTTGTCTGAATTCACATTACACCCTGATCTCATCAGGTCTCTTCAAACCTAAGGGTTCTTTGCAAGCCACACTCAAGGAAATTTTCCTTGTCTTCTTCAAAAACCCCCTAGTAATTCAGATGGTGTTTTAAGTGATGCTCCTTGAAACTCAAGACTTTTCATTCAGTTACTTTATAAAACTTCCATGTGTCCRGGTTTGTACCACATATTTGAGTCAAAAAATGGCTTTGTGTCTCACTATGGGGTCATGCTATCAGTGATCTATTGGCAATCTCTGGACAGATTGTAAGATTATTTTCTCATAAAATAGTTTTAGATTATATTTTCATAAAATAATTTTACATTATCTTCTCATAAAACAGCTTTAGAGAGACTAGAACCAGATCTCTCTCTCTCTCTTTTTTTTTTTTTTTTTTTTTTTTTTTTTTTTTAAGAAGTGGTGTGCACAAAAGGGGCGGGTTTGACATAGAGAAGTACAGACAGTTTTATTCTATGTTTTATTACAGTGCTGAAAAGGATTTCTGCAGCAAACTTTCCACAAATTTAATAAACCTTAGCGCCAAGATGTTAATTTTACCTGGATAAGAATTTGGCCCAGTGTGCAGAAACTCTACCTACAATGTAGGATTTTTTATGGGGTTTTGGGTAGGAAATTTGGGAGATCTTTTTTTGCATTTAGGAAGGATMTTTTCCTCCTTTCAATTTTACTGTTGGGATATCCTTTGACTGCTATTTTACTAAACTGAGTGAGTAAAAAGACAGGAAGATACAGCACTCTACACTGAAATAAGAACCTTCTGTTACCAGTAAAATTACAGATTTGGAGAGGAGTTAGCACCTTCAAGGATTTAGCTTAAYAAAAGCAGCATAGACTTCAAATTTAACTGCAAATTCCCTTTGACGCACAGAATTCATGGCAAAATTCCACCAGAAATAAGARGAAAGTAAGAAATCTTGAACATACACACACACTTAATATGTCAAAATAGCACTGAGATACTTAGATGCAAAGTTAAAAATAAGGAAACTTGRGGGCTTTTTTCCTTGAAAGCTGGTGTAAAGGATAAAGAAAGAGAACTTAGCATTAACTAAAAACAAAACCCCAAAACATAATGGAAGAGGGGTATWGTAATGGAAGGGAATACTCGTAGTATAATTAATCAAATATTTTAAATTGCAAAAAYAGAATAACCACATAAAGTCAAGCAATAACTAAGTGGACAAAATTAGCTTTAATTATAACAGGAATAAGGAACATCAAAAATTGCTGAAAGAGAAGAAGGGAGAGATTTGCATCTCTGCATGGGTCTGGTTTTGTGAGCAGCCAAATATATCCAACCCCATACAACCAYCACAGTTAAGACACATGGTAAAGATGTGTTCACTCAGGAAAAGCCARAATTTTGGGATATGAGGATAAATTCCTCCTAGGATCCAAAGCTGAGTCCTGCAGCACTAAAACTGAAGCCAGTCTTGAAAGAAACTTGTCTCYATACTAACAGGGCCCAAATAGATCTTAATAAACTAGATCTTGAATAGCAAAAGTAATTTTAAAATCCAGGATTTTTAAACAATACTTTTTAAAGTTCCAAAATATCAAGCAGTTGTTGATCACCAAAAGACTCTTGATTAATTCAGCTATTTCAAAAAGTACTATTAATACATACTAGAGACATTCCCCCCGTCTGAAAATCTCTGACTATATACATATATATATATATATATATCCCAGTCTATAATAAATCACAGCAAAGATCAGTTTCACATTTAAAATACTTTGAAATGATGTATTAAATTATTATCCTTCCAAAATAATAACWACCTAACACTGACCAGGCACATATTTTAAAGTGAGATGTTTTCAACCGACTTCAATAACTTACAAATAGCTGAAGTAGATTTGCTTTGTTTAAGAAAAAAAAAAAAGGCAAAGTCAAGACCTTTCTTCCCAAGATCTAACCTAGAGAATATTTTGACAGCTAAATTATAAACTATGAGAACCAGGGGAGTTGTTATGGACCATCAACTATAGTGAAGCCAGGGAGTGTTATTCAATTAATCATTTTACTCATTAGAGGTAAGTAAAAGCCAAAATAAAGTTAATCAAAGTCTTTTATGCCCTGTGTTTAGAACAGCTCCCTGTGTCTTGATGGATTCTTCTTGTACCGGGGACAATGTTTCAAAGACAGATCAATAAACAGAGATTCCTGAAGTTTTGAAAATTAACACCTTTCTCTAGTTATGAGTCAGTCAGGAAATAGTACCCAAAAGAGTGGAAGAAGTCACCACAAGTTCAGTGGGACCTCAACAYGTGTGTCCCAAATTGCTGGATTTAAGTCGTTCTATTTTCCCAAGAAGCTGATTTTCCCTTTTTGAAGTACTCRCAGAAGGTCAGGATCAGTTTAAACATCAAAGCTCTATGAATTAAACAGCTTCATGGAAAACAGAGGAAGAGAACTTGCCTGAAGTAAGACTCTGCAGGGATGCAACGTGGTCCACCTTCCTTCCTGGCCAAATTGGGTGTTGGGATCTCAGTCCAAGGCTGKGGAGTGGAGCTGAGACCCTTACACACACCTTCCCCAAGGGTCCTTTTTCCCCAAAAAAACCCTTTTGGACTAATTCTATGCTTTCACCTATCAACTGAATTTTTGTGGATTTCTGCTGGAATGTTCTACAGTGTTTAAAAACATGGTAGGAAGTGCAACACGAAMGTATGATCATCGATTGCTAGAAAATAATCCACAACTCAAGGTCTCTGGAAATTTGTCAATAAAAGCTCAGTGAAAATAGTTCTCCTTTAGAAGAAAACAGGGCTKCTTCTTTTAATCCATTTCTGAGACAATGCCTTTTGACAATTATTGTTAAAATGCCTTTTCAACAGCTGTTACTCCAATTCAATTCTATTCAGCAGGCCTAAACACAGTATATACTTTTAGAACAAAATTAGTAAAAAATTAATTCGGAACATAAAGGCATTTATGATTAATAACCTTTTATCATGATGACTAATGGAAGACTTCTATGAACTCTGTGGTTTCAATTCCTTTGGGAATTTTAAGAGGGGGCACTTATAAAAACATATCCAAGTTGGCTTAAAGACTGAGCCAGAAATCTTGAAAAATCAGATTCAGTTCTTTAGCCAAATCTAGAAATGATAATACCAAAACAAAAATCCTTGTGTCATCCTTCAGCATCTCAAAACCTACAGAAATTGCCATGATGGGTAGAACAAGAGCAGAGAGGTCGAAATGGGGTCTGTAAATGTGAGGCTCATCAGCTCCCCCAGCMTCTCCTTCAAGCCGCCTGCCAGAGTTATTGCCTTCCATTTGCTGTTCCATCACACAATACAGGAGGCATTATCCAGCAAATCAAAGGTGTGTCTAACCCCTGAAGATAAACTCTATCCACCAGCCGGCTGATGCCCTCGTCACGCTGAGCTGATATTGAGAAACATTTCCCAGAAGAACACAGCCAGATTCTCAAAGCAAAATGCCTCAGCGTGGCTCGGCGCTGCCTGACTGGTGCTGGTGGGGCTCCACTAATTTCCTTGGAATTGCATCAGCAGTAAAATCAAAGAAAACAGCGATAAATCAGATTTTTTTGCTTTACCTTTGCCATCTCTGCTGCTGTGCTTTAGTGGCATAAATGATAAAAGCAAAGGTGCAAATGTAATACTGTCAAGAATACRTGGAGGATGCATTCCATTTTCTACAAACAACATTTGTTTTGTGAACTGGGCTCCTGGAGTTACGCTCTTCATACAAACAAAAATAAAAGAACARAAATGGAGTTGTGTGAGTTATCTGGCCATTTTCAACTTCACAAAAGTGCTTTCTCAGTTTTGTATTTCAGGTGAGAAGGTAAATAAAATTTGAGAACATAATAATTTTTTATAAAATTTTAGATTATTTTTTAAAAACCTCAACACCAAAATTCTGAAACGGATCCTWCACTGGAGGAAGGATGCACTACATTGATGAGATAAATCCCCTGGTTCAAGCAGTATGCTCAGCTCCATCCAGGACACCCTTCCACTTGCTTTTAAGCAGATTTATTACTATTCCAAAATAAGCTCTACACAAAAGATGCAGCAGAAAGAAAGCAAAGAGATAAAAGCAGCCAACGTCCTCAGTGTATTAATTCACCAATGCGTTTTTTAAACACGTAACTTTTTTTAGAATGCAAATTGCTACTCTGCTGACGCTTGGGATTCACGTAAAAATAGCCTAAAGAATGTTYTTTTTTTTTTTTTTTTAAAAAAAACATGCTTAAAACCTAAGTAAAGCAATATTAAAGGGTATTTCTGGGGCCAGCTGTCATTTGTGGCGAGTAATGGTCTTCACGAACTTCATGGCTGACATTCACTCCCTTCTTCCTCTGAATTCTGAACTGCAATGGTTAAAATATCATTTTAAACCGCAATGTTGACCTTTCCGAGGTGGGTCCCTCTGTGGAAGGTGGAGGGCAGGTGTCCTGCTGRGATAATGTCACTCCTCAGCTTGCAGAGAGTCTTTGTCCAGCACACTCGGGGGTGTCGTTACCCCAGCAGGAACTGACCCCTCCGGCCGCTGACCACGCTGAAAGGTGGCCGGAGCACGGCAACAAAGAGAAACTTTTACACAGGGATGGTGGCTCGGTGTGGAGCAGCTGGTTAAAACAATTAATAAACACCCAACTGACAGAACAACCGAAATTCCAATCCCACCCAGAGGACGGCTTCCAGAAAATGCCATGGGTACAATATTTCGTCTAATATCCGGTCATATTCAATCCCTGAATCAGCTGCTGCAATCCAGAGCCATTCACAYGAGAGTGAAATCTGCAAAACTTCATAAAAGTCAAGTGGATGTCAATGGGACTATCGTGAGCTATTATGGGAAATGTATTCAAGCTATGATACAATGCCAATGGACAATTCATGACTAAATTATTCGCTGTGATTTATTTGCCACCGTATCTCGCTTTGTGGCAGGCATGTGGGAGATTTTCCAGGTTCACAACTAGTCCTGGAACAAACAGAGGCTGCCTGTGAGCTCGCCTTAGAGCTGGAGGGAATATCAAGACAAATTCTTAATCAAGCTAACCCCAAATCTTTTGCCTTAAGGCCTCCCTCCGATATACTCCCCAGTGAAAAAAAAACAGCGACCATCAAAACCCTGCACCAGGTGTGTGAGGAGGAGAGCTGGAAGGAGAGGAARGGCACCCCAAAAAACTCAGGATGGAGTGCTGCCAATAAAAATGCATGGCTGTTGAATTACAGACACTTGTGATGACCCAACAAACCCGGCCACTCCGGGCTAAATTTGCACTCAAGCTCCCAGGGGCAGAAAGGAACAAGCAGCATCATTTTTACCCAGTTTTCTATTTTCAACCTGCCCTTCCTTTCCCAGCTATGGTACCTCCTCTCCAAGGAGGCATTTTGGCTGGCATTGAGACCCAATAGCTCCAAGKGAAGTCCCAAACCTTTGGCAGCAGCCGTGGGCACAGACAGCAAAATCCAGCCCTCCTCCCCTGGAGGCAGGCAGGATCCGTATGGCTGAAGGTGCTAGCACTTTTCTAAACTGTTTTAGTCCATCTCTAATGGAAATCTAATGGAAATCATAAATTACAGAAAAAGGTCCACAGGTGCTGAAATTTACTACTGTGTTGACTGCTGGCAAGGCCTGAAAGTGAGGAACAATGCAAGATGTGCTAGGAAAATGAAATATTTATGACATTCATATTCTCCCTCAAGCTTATAAAAAAAGCCACCCAGCAAACCTTTTGCTTAGTGACCAAATAATAAAGCCAAAAAAATGAAAAACAAAACAAATGGAGGATAAAAAAGGAAAAAACCTCGACCCGTGCTTTTAGAACTATCATTGCAAAGGGGATCCTTCTCACAGCAGGTCATGGAACTTATTTATTTTATTATTTAGAGCGCTGTAATTTTATCTGAGCGTAAGAATAAATTGGTCTCAATGAAGAGAAGAATGGAATGGCTCATCACGTTAAAYCCTGAATAACCAATGACATTTCTCAATATGCTATTCAGTACAGTACATTGTCAGATATTACATGCACAGAGAGGAAGTTGAGATAATTTTTCCCACAAGTAAACGCTTGCCGTGGTTATTGTAGTTTGCATGAGACAGGAATGACTTGGAGCAAGTACAATAAAAAATGCAGGGGGGAAATTACGCTACAGATTTGATCTGGCTTCCACAATCAGTTTGGCAATTGGTTTCATTGGGAGCAGCTTCAAGCCTTGCAAGAATTAATGAAAAATAAAGGTTGGCTTTGAGCAGGATTGGCACAGAAAAAAAATGTGAATGGCATGAAAGGTTTTGATTTTATGCATTAGACATGGGCAGGAGGTGAAGAACAATCACTTCTAGATTTTCCAAATACGGAGCTGGATATGAACTTGGTGGCAGTCCTGTTTTAAACAATTCACACCTAGCTGCACCTTGCAGGCTGTGCAATCACTCTGATGTCTACCATATGTGCAGAACGACAATGTAAAAAATGGGGTGACACARAAGCCGGGATCTTTCCCATAAGGTGCAGATCGATTGCTATAACACACTTTGGGTTTTAACGCCAGTTCCTTGAAGATAAACCTCTGCTTGAGAGCCAAGAAGTGGGTTTTACACACAAAGACAGAAGGTGAGGACAAAGAGACAAGGAAATGACCCTGCCATCAAACCCAGACACAAAGAGCCCACGGGAGACCATGTGTCCTTCAGCAGGAGCTGACTGTTCCTCCAAACCTGAGAACATTTCGGACTGTGACTCCTGTCTTCCTCTCTCTGGAATGCACCATCATGAAAGATCAAGCCTGATTTCTAAATGACTCCACAAGAGGTCACCACAAGATGAACAAATTGTTGYCATGGGTTTTGTAATGTCATTCCCTAAATTTCACAGGCGTTGGTATTTATGTGCTGAATTGGAATGGGAAGGGCTTCAAGGGGAAAGGGGATCCTTGCAGCATCCTGCATCCCAGCAAGGTCAGGAAGGGAATGGGGTCAGAGCCAAACAATGGGAGTGACATATTCTGTGTGTCACTGTTGGATTGGCATTGATTCCTTGTGGAGCTGGAGCCTTGAGGATGCACCAGCACCGTGCAACAGAGCATGCCAGGGAGACACCTAAATTAGAGTGGTTTGAGCTGCTCCTGAGCGTGAAAAGGGACAGCCATGAATGCAGAGAGCTGCCTTTGAGAGTGCAGAAGGACAGCAGAGAGCTCCAACACCTCCACCCATTCACAGCTGAGAGGCATCACAAATGAACTGGCTCTGCTGCAGCTCTGAGGACACGCACAGGGCTCCAGGGGCTGTGCCATCCCAGTGCCCCTGGCTGGGAACGAGCTGAGCCTCAGGGAAATATCATGGAAGCCTGGTCTATCCACAAGCTGTCTCCTCCAGCCTGCTGATAAACCCATCAAATTAAAATGAAGAGCAGGCGCTTGGTAAGAGTTCATATTTTAGACAGCTTAATGAGAAACTGTTGGAGGTCAAGGGTGACATTAATCCCCCACAACACAGGGACAGACTTGGAAGTGGATGGAAACTTCCTCCAGCCCCCACTCAGCAAAACATTTGAGCATGGGCTCACCCAGAAGCATTACAGCTGGCTTATTCATACACTTCATATGGAGCACGGGAGAACACGTGCCTTTAAATTAAAAAAAAAAGCACTGCCTGGGATCTAAAGAGACAAATAAACCAATATGTTCATTTTTGATTTGCTTGTGACATTCAAAAGGTTCAGGAGCTGTGAAATTCTGAGTCTGGAAACCGTTTCCCAGTGCTGTTTTGTGTGCTGATTTGATTTGTACAAGGATCAGCCCGAGACAGGTCACGGAGAGCAAATCACTTTAGTAAGCTAAACAGTAGTAATAATTTTAAGTGCTATTTTCCCCTTGAGATTAATTTTATTTTCGAATATAACCAGAGGCCAGTCAGAGAAARGGGAGAAGAGAATGACATTTTCCTGGATACCTAAAAGAAAGCTTAATGATGGAGAGGGGGTTCAAAGATAATGGGAAATGGGGAGAGGCAACTGCAATAACACAGGAAGACTTTACATTTATGGAGGATGAAATTCACCCTTATGCACAGGGCTAGGACAAGGATCATAAAGTTTAAATGTTTACCCAGCACAGAGGTGGATTTCACCCCTGGTTACTCGTCTGTCCTCCAAGAGTGAACTCACACAGCCCAGCAAAACAACCACGGCCCAGGAGGAGCTCTCAGCCCAGCAGGCTGACACAACACTATTTCTATTTTATGCACAAAGCAGCAGTGCCAGAGATGTGCTAAATAACAAGGATTGCTTTAAGATGTCAGTAGACAGGTGTGTGTGTGTAAAGAGAGAAGAGGGAAAGTGGTTTGGAATCAAATAAACCAAGAAAATCAGCGGGAATGGCCTTTCCCTTGGATGAACTATGAAGATCCAGGCAGACTCACTAAAAAGCAGCTTTTTTYCCCCAAAAACCAGCATAAAAACTGACTTCTCCAGACAAAAAGACTCTCCRTGTGCTCCCCCATTCCTGCAGGATGCATTTCCCCATCTTCATTCTTCATAATGTCTTACTCACACCCATTTACTMCTTCCCATATAAACACAGACACTTCCTCAAAACATTCTTTAAATCCATTGTTTGCCAGCACTGTCACAAACTCTGCTCAAGGGTTGACGAATAATTTGCACAGAAKTCTCATAGCAATTGTAGATTGTGTGGTCCTACAGGCACAGTTACAACCAAAGAATTTCATATTTCATATGAAGAATTCCTGTATTTCCTGTAGTTAGGASTCCTCTAACTTGTATGGGATTTAAATCACCTTCAGATAAACCCAACGAAAAAATCTTAGTAACTTCTGTGGGGTGTGGGTTGTGTTCTGTGGCCTTTTAGAAAAAAACAGTAATGTTAAGTTGATCAAAATCTCTAAAAATTGATGCTGATTTGGGTAAAACGTTGAGCGAGAAGATCAAAGATCAGGACAATTTTTTTAAAGGCAATATTACTKTCTAAAAGACATTACTGTATTTGCACATTCCTTTCACTGTTCCTTAGATACTGAAGATGAGCAAGGCAGAATAAAAAGCATAAAATGTTGTGAATTAAATTCAAGACTTTTTTACTTGAAGAAAAAGAAGCCTAAACAGCAACATGTATCACAAACTAAGACTTCCTGTTGGAAAGAGATAGCTTTGACTTTTGTTTTTAAACTCAAAAAAATAATAAAAAATTTAAATAATCTTGAAGCTCAAAATCTAAACTTAACTAATGGGCCAAAAGCTCATTTTCATGTTCAACTCCTGAGTTTCCTCCTCTGAAAGTCCCTCTGGATTGTCCCCAAGGCAGGACAGCCATGGAGTATTAAACGTTAATCAAACACCAACCAGAGATTTAATCTTGCAGGCTCTTACATAAAAAACTTTCCATATGCAAGCAGCCCTTTTGAGTTCAAAGCGTTTACTTTACCTATATAAAGTCATTTACATGCACAAGTGTTTGCAGGTTCAAGGCCTACAACCTGAAAAGCACAATGATGTTTTCAATATTCCCTCTYGAGCTCCTTCATGGCAGTTTACTCCAGGAAGTTTCTGAGCATCTATAGTTTTAACTCCTGTTCTCCATCCAGCCTCTCTCTGATCCTTCACAACTCACCAGATTTAAAAATATGGTATTTTCTACAACTGTTTTACTGGAGATGCAAAGCATATGGTAAATTTTGAGTAAACTGTGTGCCCATCCCTGGAGAAAATACATTTAAAAATAAACCTGCTATGGAGTCTATAAAAAGGCATCACATATACAACACACAACTAAGCCACTGCTGCACCAAACAAAAAAAAAAAAAAAAAAAAAAAAAAAAAAAAAAAANAAAAAAAAAAAATTAAGACAGCCCAAACGAGTACAACTTTCCTAAGCAAACGAGGGGAAGTGCAGGGAACTGGCGCAAAAGAAGTCCAAAAATCAAAGTGACATTGTCAGCACTAAAATTTTCCTCCACTGAAGTCTCTTCTTGTCACGTTTATCCTCCAAACTGTCCTCTCTGAACTCAAAATGGACAGTCTGTCTCGCTGAGGGATGAAACTGCAGGGATGCACATCTGCAGTGTTGTGGAGCCCAGCTCTTTTCCCACAAAAAATGCTCAATAGATGGCAATTTTTTCCACCCTTACTAAATATAATGAGTCCTGCAGTGGAACTTGGCAGCTCCTTAGCATTGTACAGCAATTACCAGGATGAAGCGAAGAACACCATCATTTCCAAATGAAAGAATAGGGAATTAGAGCATAATGTGGTTCTCCATTGGAATAAGGATGGGACGCTGGAATTCTATGGCATCTTTTTTTACATGTACAAATGGGCTCTTCTGATTTCAGAGATGCTCAGAGAAGCAGCATAAATAGTCTTTTGTCAGCTAAAAACCAGCCAGTCTCTGGGCTGGAGTCAAAGGAGTTCCCACTACCTGAAGAAAAGACTTTGTGTTACTTGTCATAAATATCCAGTTCGGAATTGGAGAGCACATTTTAAAGAGGGAAACAGAACAGAGTTGATCYTACCAAATAAATAAAGCAAAATATACTGCACCAGCCATTTAGATTGCCCCCGAAGCACCTCCTTTCTCCTTTTCTCCTGAGCTCGAGCCTACATGAGAAAAGAGTGACCCCTCATTAATACCCTCCTTACAGACTGCTTATTGTTTTTACTTGTTTTATTTCCTTGCACTTGGAAATAGAAGCAATAAATTTCCAGGGAAATGAAACTCACTTATCAGATTTTCCAAGCATCAAGTTTCATATTAGGAAAGGGAAAAAAAAAAAACATTCTAAGGGGACTCTTGGTACAACTGTAAACCAATATGTGGAAGCTCTATCAGAGAATAAACCCTCCTGGAAGATTCACTGCTATAAGCCTCAAGTTTCAGTCAGAAATTCTCTTGAAAGGACCAACAAATTTACAGGGCAAGTATTTAGTGATTTACAATCCAGGCCCCTCAAATCAAATCAATGCAACTGACATTTAACAAGATCAAATATTGTCCATGTCTGAAACAAAAYGTGGATGAGCAGTGATTGTTTCACAAGCCATCTTTACCAGACTTTTTTTTTTTAAATTTCCTTCCAATAAACTTTTTATTTTTTTCCATCTAATTTTCCTGATGGGAAAACAAGAATAAGAAATTTATCAGTTTAAATAGTTCGGTCCAATCCACAATAATATTTTAATTTTTTTTCATTCTTTCTCGTAGATAGATATTTAGATATTTTCACTAATCACTGCCCAATTTTCTTTCTTAGTGTCCTTCCAACTGACCTTGCTGAGAATTGAACTCGCACAGAGACCAGGACAGGATCAGGCTGACAGAGAAAATCTTAGGTCAGGCTCTACCACCAGTTTTCACATTATAAATCAAGATTAATACCACAAAAGTTCACGCAACRGGACTAGAATTAAATCTTTCCAGCAAGAACTTAGTTCACACAGATAAATCCTCCCGGGGGGGTAAATATCAATGTTGGGGAGGGGGGTGCAAGGCAAGGCTATTTCAAACCACTGGCCAAAGGGAAAGKAATTTAGAGGTTTTTTTAGAGTCAGTTTAAAAGGCCTTGTCTGGCAGGAAAAATTCCTACTGCTCGTGTTTATGTACGATTCTACTCGGTGACAGAGAACCAGAGGAAAAAAAACCAGTTGTCAAATCTCTGAGTGCAGGGGAGTGGGCAGGAATGTGGGGCAGGGATGCAGGAAAGGGGTGAGGGCAGGGAACAGGGCAGGGATGTGAGGCAGGGATGGGGGGGAGAAATCGAGGAAAGGGATGAGGGCAGGGGTTAAAGCAGCGATGAGGGCAGAGATCTGGGGCAGGGATGTGGGGAGCAGGGCAGGGATGCGGGGAGCAGGACAGGATGCCGGGCAGGGATGCAGGAAAGGGGTGAGGGCAGGGATGAAGGCAGGGAGCAGGAAACAGGGCAGGGATGTGAGGCAGGGATGGGGGGGGAGAAATACAGGAAAGGGATGAGGGCAGGGGTTAAAGCAGCGATGAGGGCAGAGATCTGGGGCAGGGATGTGGGAACAGGGCAGGGAGCAGCACAGGGATGCGGGCACAGAGCAGGGCACGGTGACAGGAGCAGGGTCACCCCTGCCAGCAGCTCTGCTTCCAGCCCTTCATTCCCTGACTACCGGCTCTGACCGGGCTCCTGCCTCCCAGCAGCTCCTCCAGGCTGCCAGACAAGCCTTAAATACCACATCAAAGTTCCTGTAAGATTCCAGCCAGGAGACACTTCAGCGTGTCCCAATCAGGCCTTAATCTTTAAGTGCTGTTTTTCCTCTSTCTCTTAAGGATCATGCTGGTTTTTCCCTCTCCCCAAGAGCTCTAGCTGAGCCAAAGCAAGCATCGTTCAGCCATCAAAACAAGCCAGAGCAAAATAATCCCTTTTTATTTTTTTCCTGATGACTACCACGAGGAGGCACTGCAGCCTGCTTTATGGAAGGATTTTTTTAATTATTAAAAAAAAAAAAAAAAAAAAAAAAAAAAAAAAAAAAAAAAAAAAAAAAAAAAAAGGGAAAAAAAAAAAAAAAAAAAAAAAAAAAAAAAGAACCAACCACCCTGGTGAAGTGTCTATTCGACACCAGCACAGCTCTGGTGTCATTCCCTATTTAATGGCTGTCAGTGAGGGGGAAAGACAACGTGGTGGGTAATTAAAACCAAATTGCAGGCAGGAGATGACTGCAGAAGGATGATATTGTCATTAATACTGATTTAACATGCACCTGGGTAAGGTGAGAGAGTGCAGCTAGGGAAATCGCAAAGGCACCAGGGTTGCCTAATTTAAAGATGTAGGGTTTCCAGCCGAAGCATGTTTAAAACCCGAATAAAACCATCATATTATGACAGCGGATATAAAACTGAAACAAATGTGCTACACATGTCTGTTAAAAAGAAAAAAAWACTCTCCAACCCTGTGTTCACAGCAAAGCAAGCACTGCATCCTCTCTGAAGTTCAAAAGTATTTTTTTTTTAAAGAAGGTTTTTTGTTGGGTTCTCTCATATCTTGGTTTCTAATGTGTTCGGTGCTTCCTCTGCTTTTACAAAGCTGACTGACAAGAAGGGACCTTTGTTAGATGGAGGGKAGAAAAAAAAAATAAAAAACCACCACTGAAAAATCCAGTCTGTCTCACAGCAAAAAATTCTGCTCCATTAATATTTCAGGGAGTAAAGATCCCCCACCTCGTATTTAGTRCAGGACTGTGGTACAATTCATTTGTGAAGAAAGGAAACTCTGGACGAGCTACTGAGGCAGCAGATAAAACAAGGAAAGTTTGTTAATGACAGATTGTTGCAGACTACAGAGTTTTGTSTCGTTCCAGCCCTGACCGGCTTCATTCCCAAGGCTCAGTCCCACATCCAGTGGGGCTGGGTAAAGCTTGTTCTGACCAGCACACTGCTAAATGCAATATAAAYCAGCAGCTCTTCATTATAAATTCAGCTACTGGACTTTTCCTTAGTCAAACAATGCAGTTCGATGCTTCCAAAAATTTTTTTATGACACATAAAGATGAAAAAGTAAATTTTACAGGACCTATGCGCCTCACTCCATATTTTAATTGTTTTTTTTTTTTTCCTTTTTTGAGAATTCACTCTCTGGACATCACATCAAGTTTAAATAACTGAAAGGGGGGGGGGGGATGTTGCAGCTTTTACAGGCAACATTTTAGTATACAGGAAAATGTTCAAACTACAGCTGAAAACGGGGTAGGAACCAATAGATCTCCTTTTAGTTTAATTGTAAATTGTGCATGGAAATTGCCACCTTTCTATCTTACTCTTAAAAACGAAGTCATTAAAGAAGCAATGAAGATATACACATGTTCCAGAGGAGAAAAATATTAAAAGACGAGACTTCAAATAGGAAAAAAAAAAATAAAGGCACAATAAAAACAAATCCAAAGATAACGGAGCTCAGGTAGAGAAAATAAAGGTGATAGGTCCTGACCCAAAGGCTGTTGAAATCCACAGTGAAGTTCTGGAAATTCAGACTTGATCAAACTCATAACAAACATTGTTATGACAGGATTTTACTGTTTCATTTTCCCTTTTGCAAGGATCTGAAAGGTACAATTAGACTTTTAATTAAATAGCAGAAATGTTTGCCACCCTCTGACGATTTGCAGGATTTTTTTTTTTTTTTTTAACAGTTCACCGTGACCTGTGCATTAAACACTCGTGTTCCTCTCCCCAACCTCAACCCCGCAAACAGAGACGGGCGGGCTGTCCCTCTCCTTGGGGGATGCTGCTTTTGGGGACACGGGCGGCTTTGCGGGGACAGMGCTCGGAAAACGCTGCAAAAAGAGTTCAGCCCCGGGTCAGAGCACACCCAGACACGTCGGAAGGTTCGTGTCAATCGTGCTGAAGGCACAGCCCGCGGTGGCAGCGGGGTGAGGGATGAAGGATGGAGGATGAAGGATGGAGGATGAGGGATGAAGGATGCGGAGGGACCGAGCGCTGCCCGCGCCCCGCTGTCACCGGCTCCCTCCGCTCACAATAATTCACAATTCACCACCTTGCTGGGGGGCAGCAAAGATAAAGGCACGGCTCTGTGGAAAAGCAGTGGGATTTCGTGCCGAGACAGGCAGCGGAAGGACCCAGGCAGGCAGGTGCTGTTTCTGCCCGGGCTGGACGCAGAACAGACAAGCTGCTAGAAAAGACTGGCAGGAAAACACGAGATCTGCCGAAGTCACTGCGAGTTTCGCTGACTTGTACTGAATAGACTTGGAAAGCAGCTTCAGTATCAACAGTTTCTAAATTAAAACCTGTTTAGGTGATCATAAGATCATGCACTTGCTTGCCTGTTTCACTCAAATATCTTTTTTCCCCATATTCTAAAAACTGGAACTCCAGTGACACTCACAAACAACATATGTTGGTCAGATGAACATAACATCAGCTTTTTTTTTTTTTTTTTTTTTTTTTTTCTGTGTGTCTGTGTATGAATATTTTATGGCTCAGTATTTTCCAGATCCAAGATCAGAATTCAGCTATCAATTTTCTGGACCCTGACACTCCATTTTCTTAATTGATAGTAATTTAAAAATCAAGTGACTTATTTGCAGTCTGCTTTCTTGTTTAAGAAAAAAAAAAAGAAGCAGACATCTTTATAATAGCTGCCTAGAGAAATGTCATGACAAATTGCAGCATAGATCAGAAATACTGCTTAGCGAAGAGCTTAACACAAGCAGCTTAATACATAAATATGAAAAACTAGGAGCAGGATAAAAAAAAAAAAATATAAAATCCTGATCTCTTTTGCTCAACTTTGAAATCTCCAAGGCCCACATCCTAAAAAACCTYGGTGCTTTATTTTACGATCGCAAGGAGCCCGCCTGAAGTTATCAACTCTGTTAGAGTACAYGTGTGAAAATCCACTGCGACAAGACCTAAAGTGCATTTTCTAGTTGGGAATATTGGTTGCWATTTTACCCTTCCCGTTCCTTCTTTCGTATCACTTGTAAAATACATATTCTGTTATGATTTCATCTGTCTAAACAGAGGGATTCAGATAAACTGCTTCCACTACAGCATCAAAGYATGATCTGAACGTTTGGATATGAATCAATTAAATTCTCCTTTTCACTTTGAAAAACTTGCCAGAGGAATAGCTTTCTATCCATATTAGTTGCTTGAGAGTTAAGAGGGATTTTCTCCATATTCAGGTTCCTATTAAAAAAAAAAAWYYTTTYMARGRMMAKTWAWTTSGRAAWKKTYSKGKTTTTTTWAATATATACATAAAATAGATCATATTGTAMTTTCTTTTATGAAACGAGGTGAAAGCGTAAGAGCCACTAATACTTTTTATGTTTGGTTCACCCTGAATTCAGAGAAAAAAAAATCCCGGGAAAAAAAGTCGCTTTCCAAATTCTGCCTTCTCTGCGCTTCCAAACAAAGAGGGTTATATTCAATAAGCTGTGCTAACAAGGCTCCAGGTACAAAAAAAAAAAAAAAGTTGTGCGTTCCTCAAGTATCCCCACAAAAGGAAGTGATCAGTCTTCAAAGCAACTGATAATTCATGGACAGAAAACAACAATGCTCAAGCCAATAAAAGCAGCTCTTCTGCAGCGAGTTGGAAATCTGACCCCATTCCCCATAGCTGACTGCAATAAAGCACGGAAAATCATGAAGCGACTACCTGACACTTAATACTGGGTTATTATTAGAAAACTATTTTCTCACAGAAAACAGAAAAAAAAAAAAAGTAATTTTCTTGTACTGCTACAAGAAAAAGGCAAATAACATCCCTTTCACCTTTTAAAAATACTAATGCCTCTATATTGAGTTTATTTGCAGTTGAAGTAAGAAATACACGGGACAAACCTTCCCTAGGTGCAAAGGGATATTGCTCTGTGGGCTTCAGTGTAGCTATTTTCATTTATTCCAGGTCTGGACCTGGCAGAGGAATTTTTTAATTTTTTTTTTTTTTCATTCTTTTTTCACCCTCCGGAAAGGTAACAGCTGCCAGCAGCAAAGCCAGAAACATGCAGTTTCTGTTCTATTTTGCTTTCAGATGAAATGGGATGTCTTGGGGGAGCCCAGAGGCATGCTAATGAGACAGGTTCAATGGAGATGGACACACGGAGGCAGCACCTTGGCCCCTGCTCCGGCTGCCCTGCGTGCACAGCGGCTGGAGAGCTGCCCCGAGGGGGGCATGGCAGCCTTTCCACTGCACGGGGATCCTTGCTTAGGAACTTTCATTAACACAGGGTTAATTTCTAAGGACACCGAGGAGTCAAAATGTCTCGCAATTGTTCCAGGACTGCCATGCGGAGCCATTTTTGTAAAGAAAAAAAAAAAAATTATTTGGATTCACGCAAATGTATTTTGTTTGCGAAGGGGGATATTGAATGTTGGACTTGTTTTAACTCAGYAAATACTGTAATATTAATGTATTCACTGAGTGGATTAGGAAATTTATCTTGTAATTTGTTGCTGCTACTAGTTGTCATTTTTGATTCCTGGAAAAATGAAGTAAGATTTAACTTCAAAAAGTTCTTCTTTATTATCTAATTAAATAAAGGTGGCAGATTAATTGACTAATTGGTGCTCATGTATAGATGGAGACATATGGAAAGGATTTAAGATTAGACATATGGAAAGGATTTCTAAGATCTGTAAGACTGTGAGCAGCATTTTATCAGATGTTTTGTATACAACACGTGACCTGCACAAAATGCTGCATTCAGCATATACGCCAGATTCATAAATGGTTACATCTGAAATTCAGCCTCGTGGACATATTCACAATCAGCAAAGATGCAAACTAGTAATTCCATTTTGGACACAAACCCGGCAACAAGGAGGAACCTTAAACACATACCAAAGTGCCATAATAAATACTGATTTTAATTTTTATTTTTTTTTTTTTTAAGGGACAGACCCTACCATGCATACTCACGCTGAGTTATACACACAAACACTTGAGAAATACCCGCTCAAGCGGGTGGCAGCACAAAAGTGCCAGACTCTGAGTAAGATCTCAGCWGGCTGAGTTTAATGTGAGCGCAGAGGGATGAGGAGGGAAGGTGTGGGGATTGAAGCCACTCCATTTCAGCATTAATTCACAGGGAGGTGGCCCAGACAACGGAACCCAGCGCCACAATGTACACACAGAGCCAACAGATGCAACCACGCTCCCAGCAAAAAAAGAAAAAGACCCAGTCAGACAAGCCTTGCAAGAGAAAAACAGTTACATTCTGTTAGGTTAATGGGTTGCAATATCCCTGCCACATCTGCAATGGTTTTAGAGGATTTATACCTGTAGTGAAGCAAACGATGACCGCATTGCATTATCATCTTTCAAATAAATACAATATATTCGTGAAATACTGCTTTGGTCAAGTGCCTGGGATTCTTGTTCGACTCCAGCAAAGATTTTGACTGCARCTCAGAATTGCAATGCCTATTTGGAAATTGTAATAGAGAAACTTGCTACAAGAAAAAAAAAGGAGGGTGTTTTTAGCCCCAAAAGAAAGAAAAGGTCTATGCCATCATTACCCTGAAAATGACACTTGAACYTGGGATTTTTTTAAATGTAGTGATGAAATCTTGAAACACTGTAGGAATTTATCAGCTAGAGAGCTCTTCACAAGGGGCCAAATCAGCAAAGATGGCATTTTTTGTGAAGTTAACACCTAGAAAAAGGAAATTTTTTTCTCAAATACAGGTAGAAAGCCAGCAGTCACCCTACAACTCATGGAGATGCCTCTGTTGGAAGAGGCAAGTTCTCCCGCTACACTGGGAAGAAGATTTGTATTTTTCAAAATTCCTGACATGAAACAGAAATTGCTCCRTGCATGATCTTGGAGCAGTCACAGTTCAATTCTGGAATTAGTATCATTTCTAACAGCCTCATCCCAACAGCCCAAAGGAGTTTAGCATCCCACTATACCAAAACAACTCATTTTTCAGCTCCTGGTGCAAATGGTCCATAAATAAGGAATGATCTGAAGACACTGATTCAGTTTATGCTCTGGAATGTGGGTACCCCATTTTTCTGACTGTACCATCCTTGTATTATCCCAAATGGGATAATCTTGGGCAAAATATGCCCTGGTACCTACAGCGCCCACAAATAATGCATAAGAAATCTGAAGATATTCATACTTTCCCTCAATTTATTTTTCTGAAAGTAGCAAAATATTATAGTTTGTCAAAATTAAAAGCCTTAACTCTTCCTGATTTTAGCCACAACCTTTACTGAGCCCCAGACCCCAGCTCAGAGAGGCCTGGGAACGCAACACTGCTTGCAAATCAAAAAGAATAATTCCTTCAAAGCCCGTCATACTTTGCTCTTGTTTTATCTCCAGGAATTTGCAGAGTCCCACACTCATCTCGGCTGCTGCCTCCCTGTTTTTTTCTACTGCACGGCCTCRCTCCAGCTGAAAGCAGACAACGACACCAAGTTCCCCCCCAGAAACTGGGACATTCCCAGCGTGTCACCCTGAGCACTTCTGACCCCAACCCTAACTCCAACCTAAGCTTGGCGACCAAACAGAGAGTCTTGGATTAACCACGCTTTTTGTTCACCTGTGKGAAAGCTGCAAAAGACCACTGCCCCTCCTGCACTACAGACCCCCCTTTCCCAAACCTGGACCCTATTCCTAACCTGAGGTAGGCATGGGAAACATCTGCCAGCCTCCAGCACAGAATGGGAGAGCAGACAAAACGTGGGGTTTCAAACCAGCGAGGGCTGATTATGGCAAACCAKTTTATTAAAAGCATCTCAAGTTGTATATTAAATAATTTAGTAGAGCTTACTTTAGGAAATCTAAGAAAACACATATGAATTAGTCTCATAAAACCCTGATTTTATGTAGTGAACAGCGTGTGCCAGTTTCCTTATGGTTAGTAAGAGTATAAAACATCTCAATACACTATGAGAGACTGCAACAGACAAACAACATACAAAAATACTCTAAYAGCATTAATAATTTCTGCTTGCTACTAATATAACAACTAAAGAGATAAAAGGGAAATATAYGTAGGAAAATCTTCTATTTTTGAAATGTTATAACCCAGCCTTTTTGTTTTGTCACAACAAGCCCAAATTTTCTCCTCAATCCTACACTTAAAACAAGACAGAAGTAAAAGATTGAATTAAGACTCCATGAGTTCAGAGTAGTACTGTATACATTAAAATAAAAATTAAGAAAGCCTCGGAGAACCTTAAAACCTGTTGACAGACCCACGTGTCCCCTTATCCAGATATGTCCGTGTGTGTTGTTTGAAATGTGAGATTTAACCAAGTGTGTCAGGTACCAACTCGTATTTTTCTTATTTTCTGTCACGTGCATCAGCTGGTCCTTTCCTCTGACAAAAACACCACAAATTGTCACGGAGGTGACTCACTATAATACATCTCAAAGATGAGTTCGATGAAAAAAAAARAAAAAAGAAAAAAATAGAAAGACATCAGGAAAACAAAACTGTCCCCGTTACAGTCGTGGTCTCTGATTTTGCCGAACTCTGTGTTTTCTGCAATCCCACCCAGGTTGCCCATTCCCAATTTACAGGGCCCGCACGCCTCCCCACGCACCAGCTGCGGCAACTGAAAGTAATTATCACTCCAGACACAATAAGGTGTTAAAGGTAGTGGCGAGCATTTTGTGCAAAAAGAAAAAAAAAATTAGGAAGAAGGGAACCTGATGAAAGGAGATTAGTGTCTGTTAGTCTTTTGGAGAGGAGCAGGGGAAAGCAGAGAGGGGGAGTGAAATAATAAATAACCCAGATCCTTAGGGAATTCTTGCATATGTGGCAGACAATGAAATAAAAGTTTTCTTTGAAGAGCGAGTTCCTTTTCGGATGAAGTAAGCGGCACCAAAATGAAATCACAGAGTTATGTTACAGCTGAAGTATAACCGACCAAAAGAGCAACAGGATGGAGTTATGAGAACAGAGGCTGAGAAAAACAGAATTAAAACAAAACATACTCCTTTGGAAAAAAAAAAACAAAACAAACAAACCAAAAAACCCAAACCTACGGGACCCAGGGAATGGGAACAACTACTGCCGGGCAGCTCACAGGGACTCTGTCTCAGGAAGACCTGGCAAACCCGTCAATACCTGTCCTGAACTTCTCCTGGGGCTGGGAGGGAAAGGAAAGAGGCAGCACACGCAGGAGGGGAGATCTTACTGGGAAAGTTGTCAGAGGCAAGGCAGGGAGGGCACAGAAGAAAACGAGTTCGCTCCCAGGAACGGCAGAGAGGTCGGGTCTGTTCTGGCTCTCTGTCTCTTTCCAGGGGATCTAATTTGCAGTGAAGCCCCTGGGACTCCTGTCTCCGGCACTGGCAGGAATGAGATCACAGCCTGAGTGTTTGTTCTACATTTTTCCAAGAAAGTAGATTTTAGTGCAGCACAGGATGCACATAAGGATCTCTGTGAGTGACTCAGGTACGCACACACYGAGAAACGCGGGAGCTGCAGAGGGAAGGGAAGGGATTTTTTTTAGCTCTGTTACATTCCTGCAAGGGGCACAGGCTTATTTATTTATCCAGATAATAGCTGCTCATTCCAATACTACTTTCACAATTTTTTTTTTCTCTGAAGTAATTCCACTGATGATTTAATGCCTGCTGAATTGCTGTGGGGGTATTCCCAGCCTTTCCAGGCATGGTYGGCTCTGCTGCGGGGCAGTGTCCAGCAGCGGCAGATGAAATTGGTGATGACCCCCCTTCAGCAAACACAAAAACCCGGAATACAGGATGTAATCAAGAATATCTAGTCTTTTCAGTAGCTAAACCCATACTTTAGCTGTCTACTCCGAATTTCTGTGATAAATTCTGGACGCTGAGGAGTGTCCACTTTATTTAGTGAAGCACAAGTAGAGTCAGACACAGAGCAACGTGAAATATTTCCAGAGAAATTGCACCCAACTCTGCATTGTTAGAAGCTTCCAATTCAACAGAGCTCAAAGCTAAAAATTAGAGAAATTGCASTCTATGGAGCATTCAAAGCAAGGACTGGTTTGTACAGCTGTAATGTGCATGTTTTCACACAGATTTTCTGCATTTGAATAGCTCTGACTTCGAGCTACACAAACCTTTCCACTTGCCTTTTGTACTGGAGATTTCTGAATGCTGTAAAATCCCCTGCTTTGGAAATGTGACCAGTCACAAATTCAAGCGAAGAGTTGCGATTTGGTTTGGGTTTTGTTCACAAATCTCTGCAAACCAAACGAAACCCTTACTGGTGGAGCAAAACAACCTCTCCAGTGCCCCTTGCAAAACATCGTCGTGGAGTCAGAATTAGCTCAGATGTCTCAGAGTGAAAGGAAACACCCAGGGCCAACTGGAAAGCATCACCACATACAGCATGCAGGCCTGCAGCTCCAATTCTGGTGTGTCCTTGACACAGCTTCTCTCTAGGTGTTAAAGGTGCTCCAACAGGTGACTGAGGAGGGGAGAGAACATATGTGCATAAATATAAATATATCCATCTGTATGTTCAGACCCATGAAAGTCTAGTGCTTCCTAAACCAACTTTCTGCCTGCCTTATTTCTAGTTACTTCCTTGATCAAAAAGAAAGAAAATACACGGCCTTAGCAGGCACTCAGCTGCAGCTGGAGCAGGATGATGCTCCCTGGAATTCTGTGGRGAGTAGAGGAATCTACTGGTTACAATGCTTCTTTAGCAGTTTATTCTTTCAGTAGAAATTCCCCCTCATTTACTCCACTCACTTTGTTATCTCTCTGTACMGAGTGCCAGAAATTATTTAGAACTTACTGTGACAACAGGATGTGGCACTTGGGGACATGGTTTAGTGAGAACATGGCGATGCTGGGTCAGTGGCTGGAATTTATGATCTCAGAGGTCTTTTCYGACAYTAACAATTCTGTGGTTCTAAACACAAGCTGATTGTTGTTTGTGTCGCTACACAGCACTTTCAGTTCAGTTCATTTCCATATCACTAGAATTTTACTTTTATTAAATCAGTCAGATATGCCGTATTCAATGGCTATGKGGCTTTAGCTTCATAGAAAGCTAGAAAACAAYTTAAGCAGAATTGTTTRGAGSAAAAAAAAATATCAAGACATTAGTMRATCTGCAGAGGGAAATTTAAGTAAAAAAAATTATTTATAGCTTCTATTCATTGTGAGAAATAGCTATTTTATATGGGCTGAAGTAAATAAAAAGAAGGTATAAAAGATCTGGTAAGGACAYGTCCAGAGGAGGTTGGGGTGATTGATTTTGTTAAAGGGCCTATCCCTTCAAATGCTTGYACTGGCAGGTAACACGTTGAAGGGATCAAAGTTACCTTTACACGGACAAATTGATACAATTGGCCTCAAAGTCAACTGAAGTGTGGGAAAACATTAATTGACACCAAGGTGAGCACTAAAAAAGTAACTGTTGAGGWCTCAAAACTGTGAGGTAGCACTTGAAAACCACAAAAGTGTGGCACACGCATTAAAGGATTCCACATTGCTAAAAAATGCCATCGCACTGATGCCCTGAAATGTTTCCCTTGCCACGCTCTCATATTTAAAATTTTTTTTCTTCTAGACTTTCATCATTYCCTGAAGCAAAAACTGCTGTCTGGRAAGAACAGGACCCAGAGCACTGTGTGGCATTATTTGCACATCCACAGGCATGCAAGACACAAACACCATTCAGCTCCTCCTGACTCAGAGTGTACCCTACAAAACYTTCAGAACGATTACTTCCCCAGCACTTTTGCTAACTAGTCAAACTGGGGAAAAGACTTTCAGAATTATGCAGGGAGGAGTCCAAAATCCTGTTGATCAAGAGCCAGCAATTCAGATATTAAATTGTCTGTGATCCGTCACTTCAGTCTTTTTCTGAAATCGCCTCATGGGGAAACACTACAAAATAAAACTTCAATACTCCCATAAGCTCCAAATAAAGCTTTTCTCTTTGATTGCCTCTATCTCATCTGTCTGCTTAGATTTGTGTGTCTAGTTAAGTGAATACAGGAGTCCATACACTTGAAATGAAAACTACACAGAGTATACTCTTGACTTGTTACCATAATTTACCTTCTAAGTGGAACCTCTTATGAGCCTACTCAATTATATTTAAAATGACTGCACCTTTATTTCAGTGCAGTGTACACGCTGAACCTGCGGTCGAAAATCCTGAGCTGATGTAAAATTGCAGAAGCCTCATCAAAATTCATAGGGGATTCCTGACTTACACCAGCACGCACAGGGCCCCCAGAACCCATCAAACCTCAGTGCTTCTCCCACGGGGAACAATATTAGTGTTAAGCAGTAAAATGAAGTTGGTTTTATGTTTAATGTTGATTTCTTTTCTGATATCATACTTTAGTTTATGCTTTTTCATGCAACAATACCTTGAATACATGGCAGGTTTACACTGAAAAACACGTTTTAAAAATACTTGTTAAATGCTGAAGGGTTGACAGTTCCTTTAAATAATACCAGGGGGAAAAAAAAACCACACAAGAACATTTTGGTGGCGGAATGAAAAACGCTGCAGTTTACAGCTCTGTATGTCACCGAGGAATTAGTATAGATTTTTTTTTTTTTTTTGTCCAGGACCACTGTCAAGGCTGGCAGGCCTAAAATTAGACGTACCAGGTATGCACTTCTCACTGTCCCTCAGGTCTGCCTGTCAGCTCCCTGGGAACAAGATTCCTGTACATTTCCAYAGCCTTCCTGCTCGGCGGATCCCCAGGAACAAAGCCGACGGGCAGAGCAGCGCTCCACGACATGCATCTCCCCGAGCAGGAAACAACCCCACACCTTGGGGGTTCTGCCGAGGGATCACCCCTCCAAAAAGCAGCATTTGGAAATCAAGGAATGTTTAGACGGAATCCGGAATAGCGGGAACTGAAAGACGGGCGGCTGAGGCCGTTTTAAAATATTCAGCCYTATTTTGAAGTGATAATCAGATAGGAACTGAAAAAAATAAATCAATGAGTTCTGCGGTGATAAACTATCAATATTAACTAAAGGTCAAGAACAGTCAGATTTTGTTTGTCTTAGACATTGCTTTTCACAGTTGACATTAATTCATTTTAAACCTGCACCATTTGCTACGGCTTCTTTTTTTTTTTTTAATTTTTGGAACAAAAAACAGACTGTAGTGTCTCATTTACTCCATCAGTTACCTTTTTTTCAATTATACAAATGACTGAAGTTGTCAGTGGCATGTTTTTGAGTACAAATATGATAATTTACTACTGGGAAAGAGATAACGTGATCCTCTTTATTCTGCCATACTCTGCTTGCAACGCTGAGCAGAATCTTAATTGAAAGATTTTTAAATAGTAGCTAAAACATTGTTTAGGTTTTGTTGTTTTGTTGCTTTTGTTTCTTGTTTTGTTTTTTTTTTAAAATAACAGCTCTTGAAGCATTTTCTTTTCTTCTACTCTGTGTCCTTTTGCTCCTGCTTTTCATCCATTCTGGTATAACCGACTCTGTCTGGATCATGAGTTATCATTGGCTGCCAGTGGAATGCTACAATGCAATTTGTCTTATTGAAACATGGGCTAGCCCCACATGGCTGCAAAGAATCATTCACTTTCTAATAAATCAAACATTTGGTAAAATTCCTTCTTCTCTGACATGAAACGGTAGGACAGACAATGCCGCCTGCGAGCTGAGAGGAGATGGTGATAAAAATGCRCTTTTTTGTTTCAGCGCTACTGAATTATTTTGTGATTAGTGAATTGCTAAAACTACCAAATCCAAGCTCGCATCCTTGGCTGGTATTTTTTTTTCCTTTCAAATTCAATCACTGTACTGTTTGTCTACTGTAAATAGGATGTTTCTACACTTTACATAATTACSAACATTGTTTTTCCATTTAACGGAGAGAAAATTCTCGCCCCTTCGTAATCACAGCAAATTTTGCCATGAAAACATGGAATTCTAAAGCCATGCTATTATGTCTCWGACAATCTTAGAAAAATATTTATCTGATAGAAGCCACAAAATTATGGAATACGAAAGCTCAAAGAAGAAATAAATCAATTTTTTTTGGTAGCGTCACTAAAAGTTCAGAAGTTACCACGAGTGTCACTCCTCTGCAGCTGTAGCTTTTCCGCCAGACCTTTGGAAGTTGGGTTATCTGGAGGGGACATCTGGGATTTGCAGCAGTAATTACAATACATTTTGAACTGCGGAAGTGACATTATGGCTATCATCTCCTCAGGAAGAAGGATAAGCCAGGATGAATCCTGAGAGTCCATCAATCCCCACTGCCTGCCTCTGAGCAGTTCACAGTTGAGCGTTAGACTTGTGCATTAAGTTCCTCACATGAGATCTTTTAGGATGGCTTTATTACTTCTCACATTTTATGCTGGTGTTAGGGTCTCTTAATGCTGATAATTCTATCTGCTAAGATGTCAAACACCCCACGTCAGGAATGCCGYCCCTAAAACATTCAGATGTGAGCCAAAACTGCCTTTTATCTCATGATTTAGGAAGGGGAGGGAATTATGGCTCCCTTCTACCAGTTTATGATCCCAAGATTTAGAATCTGCACGGAATCTGTACCATATGTTTGACCACGATCGGCGCAAACTTTGCTCGGAACTCAGTCCTGCGACGCAGCCCAAACAGCCCCGCGGTGCTGAGAGGTGGCAGGAGGGGCAATTTCCATCAAAGGCTGGCTATGGCCATAAAACAGCAGTGACAACCTGCAGGAAGCTCTGGGGCCCTTCCAGAGCAATGCAAAACCAAATTTCATGGGGTTTATGGAGTCACAGCCCAGCCACAGACATCTTTGGGACCCTTCAGGAGCCCTACATCTCTCCCACAGCAGAGCAGTGTCAGCTGGTCACATCTGGATCCAGCAAATGAGGGAAGACAGGGCTCCCTCAYCCCATCTCAGAGGTTACCTGAGATCCTTCTGTCTGGTTTGAAGAAAGGTTCAGCTTGTGTCCTGGTTAAGGTTTGTGTCTGAGCAAGAGACAGGGCATTGAAARCAGTAAAACCGTTCAGCAGCACACCAGGAAGGAGAAGGTTCTAGTGAAGAGTTCAAGAAAATGGGACATGGTGCAAAAACTACTTTTTTAGCTTTCCTGACTTGTAGACACATGGAAAGGGACTTCTCTTGAGAATGAATTTCATGGAAGATGTAGTGCTGACTTGCAGGCTGAGATCAAGCAACAAGGAATTCTGCTGGAAACTCTCTGCCAAATCTGGTTTGTCACCACAACATCAGAAAACTTCTTATTGGCTTCCATTGGCCAGAATCAGAACCTATCATAAAAYCCCCTCCAGACTGCAAATTTGTGATCAAATATTTAATGCAACACCTGGGAATTTTCCCAGTGAGATCCGAAACCCAAGGCAGTAAAGGATTTATCAGCTTGCACTGCTTTTGCATGGCATTAATGATGGTCAAGGTCAATTTAGGCTGAGTCTCTACAATTTTTTTTACAATTTAGAAATATCTTTACAATTTTTCTCCCCCTCCAACTGCAGCTGCATTAATTTTACATGTTAGGAAACAGGCTCTAATCTGAATTTGTTTMGTTTGATTTAGCCTGTTTACATTTAAATAATATATCTGGTCTGGTTCTAATTCAAGCTCTTTACTGGCACCTATGTAGGAAAAGTCCATTTACTTCCAGTCATTCTTTTGATGTAAACAAAATCTTTGTCCTGCAGCTATATCTTAACTAGGTTAGGAGGCGCAGCAGCCATGTAATGGTATCATGTGCACTTCGGTCACGGCATATATTATTTTTGCCAACTTGTGAGTAAATTAGCACCACCAGCAGCCCTACCTAGACTGGTTTAATCACAGGCAAATTCTTGAGTCCCCATCCCAGTAGTGTCACTTGCAGCCAGCCTGATCCCAAGGCACTAAGGAACCTCGCTGACCCCCCTGCCTCATCTGTAAAGTGGGGATAACAATATGGGGTGGAAGAGGGGTGCACTGGTAATATTTGTAAAGTGCTTTGAAGATGCTGAGAGTGCCTAGTGTTATCGTGGTTTCTAAGCTCGGAAATGTTTGATATGATTATGTGCACACATAATTTTTAATGGTAATTCAGAGCGCAAATTAGAGATGATATTTACATTTCTTCCAGGCAAGCTTAATTTCCAGTTATCAAGGAAAATATCTATTGCACAAATAGGGTATCAGCCATTCAAAAGTTCCCTCAGGGCCTACCAGTTCTATAGCATGCCATTTTTTCTTAAGCTGTCCATGAGATGACAGACTGTAGCAGTTCCCTTGGAGGTATTATGGATTACTGATGAAACAATAACCAGAAGTAATATTTTTCCATCAAAACTGGAGCCTGGGGTTTTTGTTGTTGTTGTTATTTTTCTCCTAACAACACAYTCTTTCAGAAAGGCTTTGCCTTCATTTATATGTAATTTGCAATCCTATATAAACAAACCCTGAAAATATAATTAAATTCATAATGGACTTTTTTTAAGCAAAAGTCTAATTCWCTTCTGTTGAAAGTGCAGAGATGTTAGTTTTTGGACCTGTAAAATTTAGCATTTCTGTTTGCTAAAGAAAAAAACCATCCCAGGCTGGACGTGTTTAGCAGACAACTTCTACTGCAGAGATTTTAGGCTTTTGAAAAGTTGTTCATAACATGGATTTAAAATATAATGCAAAGAAATTTAGACATGACAAGACCATAGAAAAAGAAAAATTCTGAGAAGTTAAAACCGTGTTTAGACTGTGACATGAGAGAAGATGGYGCAGCACACAGAGCCCTGGTCAAAATACCCCACGTAACAGTAAATTATCAGTACACAAACCCATGAAGAAATAGCAGTGCTTAACTCCTTCTGAAATCAGGAAGAGTTGACCACCTAAATGCTCCTGTGGCTCTAAAGGTAACCTCTGTGTCTTAGTTTTCCACCAGCAAAACACATAATTAAATTATATATAATGTATAAAATAAAGCACAGATGCTCCCTGCAACTCAGAGGGGGCTTACAAAGAAAAACCCGTTAAATGTCAGTATTTCACCAACGAGGAGTCTCTGAATTTTCTTTTCTATGCTTCTTTACCCATTCACCTGCAAAACTGGGTAACATAATGGAATCACAGAATGCCAAAATACCTGAGKCTGGGGAAAGGCACCTCTGGTGTTTCCCAGTCCAGSTCAAGCAGAGCAGGTTGCCCAAAGTTGTGTCCAGCTCAGTTTTGATTCTCTCCAARGCTGGAGRCTCCACAGCTTCTTTGGACACCATGTTCTAGCATTTGCCCAACCTCACAGGAAAGATTTTCCTGTGTTTGAGTGGAATTTCCTTTAACAGCTGTTTGATATATCAGCTAGAAGCCTAAAAGCCTTGATACAAAGTTCACCACACCAAACAAACAGAAACAAAAAAATTTCCAAAATTATGTCTTAAATGTGTATCTTAAAGTGCAGATCTCAGCTCTGCAGATTGCCCAGTCCAGCACAGATCCTTGTGCGGTCACATCCTCAGGGTCCAATTCCCTGTCACACCCTGCCAGACTGGAGCCCACCCTGGGCACAACCCACTTTCATCAGAATCCTTTCCAAACCATGGGGAATTCTGGAAATGCACCGTGCTGATTTGAATGCATTACAATCACTGTTGCATGCCTCAGTCAAAATCCTGACAGCTRGTTTAATTCACATCTAGATTCTCTGAAACTTTCTTGTATTTGCTCCACATTCAGCTTACCTCAAATGCCTGGACTTCCTTCAAAAAAGCTGCAATATATACACATTTCAAAATGGGAAAGCAGAGATACAATGCAGTGGGACCCAGGAATCTCAACTAAAACATGTTCAAAATAAATAACTTGTCAGGATGTGTACACTACATCCGCATAGGGAAGATTTATTGAAGATTAGTTTAACACTTTTCTGTCTGAAGGAACGAGGTTGGCTGAAGAGCCCAGCCTGCCCTGTGCCCYCAGTTTTGCATGGCCACACACTTTCCTTTGGGTCGCACCAGATGATGGTGATGATGCTGYGCAGGATTTCAGGAATTTTAAGTCTGATTCTGCTTGAGTTTAGTGTCCCTGTCCTCCACAGCCAGGAAAGCTTTYGGTTTTCAGCTCTCCTATTTTTGTTTGATTGTTTCGCTGTGAGATCCAGAGATCTCAGCCTCCCCTTTTCCCTGTAACCTTTGTCTCTCTCGGCCTCTGTTCTGACAGTGAAAATGCTGTGCATTGAACAGACCCACCCAGCACCACTGAAAWTGGGGGAGAAAGAAAAGGGGGGTGGGGGTGGGAAAAGGTTGTCCATCAGACCCTTAATGTTTAGTTTCTTGAACGTGTAACATTTAGTAAGATATCTGAAATAAAGGCCTCTCTGTTCAAACAATGTGTGCATCAAACAATTTGGGACCTTGGGAGCTCCTGGCCAATTGCTACGAGCCTGCGCTCCCCTCACTCAAGGGAGGTCTGAAATGTCAAAATCTTCTGTCATCCCACTTGTCACATCACATCCCACAAAGGAACATGGAAGCCATCATCCACTCTGCTGTTTATTGTCAGGAAACCCCATAAATACTCACTCTCCATAAACAGTAACAGCCCAATTAAAGCACTCTTTACCAAGCGTGATCATTTTCAGACAGAAAGTATTGATTTATCCACCTATGGGCACTGCATAGAAACATCTCTTAATGAGAATGATAGTGACCTCCGAACTCTGCTCTTTCACCCTGTAATATACTCTCTCAATTTTCTGTTAAGTGGTCTAGTGGCACATCAGCAGAGATGGAAAGACACTCTGATTCTTTAATGTCGACACTGGAAGGCTCGCAAGGAATGCTCAAATCTTCATTGTAATGGGAGGTGAACAGAAAGGTCACTTATATGCAGGGCTTTCAGCTTGTTTGACAAGGCTTCTTTAATAAGTGAAACCTTGTTGGGGTACACTTGTCTGTCAACTGCCTTTGCCACTCAGCAGCGACACAGCCAAACACAAACAGTCCCCGTCACAAACACCGCCCGGGCTGCGGCCGCTCCACCTGCCCGCAGAGCCTCGGCCAAACCCACAGGTCACCCTCTTCCAGCACCGAGGGCAGGGAGCAAAACACTTGATTTTATTCTGTTCAGCAGCTCAAAATTTGCGAGCCCGCTGCGTGTGTAATTGACAGCAGACACGGAGCGCTAAACCAGCGCATCCGTTACTTTGATTAATCCTCCTTTGGAGTGTGATATTGTTTGATATACAGTGCGGGGCTGACACAGGTTACTGTAACGCCACTTTACCAAACAGATTACAAAATTGTGCAGGGAGTATACAGCACTCGTGCAGATAAATACACACGAGAGGAAATTCTAACAGCTTTTAATTTCCATGCTTTTCAGTTTTATTGTTGTAAATGCAACTCTTTATAGGACTAATGACACGGGCTGGCTCGGCTGAGTCAATTACACCAGTAGGCACTTGGATCAGATATTTCTCCTGCTTTCCATTTGCACTGTCTACGCTTCTGATATTTGACTAAATTACATTGCACCGTGGTGCATTGGCACTTGCCATATGTTACATCTCAGAGCATTTTAAAGGACAATAACAAAAAAATAATAACATACAACACGTAGTTCAAAGTGGGGACGCAGGCGAGAGTGTCAATCATTCTGAGCTGCACTCAGCAAACAGCCCGGAGTGTTGCGTTCCCRTGTCCTCTAATCTGTGCTGGTGTTAAATGAGTAGGAAAGTTGGTAAGGATGCCAGGGACACTGGCTGCTCTCAACTGTGTGGGACTGCTTGTGCGTGGCTGCGAGTGCTCGTGCTTGTTTGTTTTGGGGCAAGAGGGATATTTGGTGGATTTTAGTGCTCATGAAAGTTAAGACAGCARCAGCACCATCTGTCCTACCACACAGAGTGGCGCAAACTTCCTCCACACAGATCTGCCAATGCACTTCAGCTCTGACCTCCAACACCCCTTCAATTCCAGTAATGAGTCTACAGCATCTCTTGAGAAGAAACTGTCAATTGTTCTGATTTCTGCTAAATTGTGTTATGCTTAGCAGTGTGGGCAACTGCCCACTAGTGACTAGCCTGAGGCCACTAAACTCCAATCCAAACCTTGCCTTCTGGAGGTGAAGAGCTTGTTTAATATACCCAGGCACCATTTTATGAGCCCCATCTCCTTTACACTTCACTCATTCGTCAAGAGTAAGCAGAACMAATCTGCATTTAAAGTCAATTCAGAACAAGGGATGAGGTTTTGTGTCTCTCCCTTCAGAACTTTCTCTGACCCTGGGAATTTCTGGTTCTAAATGCTGGTGCAGAATGCCAGAGGAATAATCTTTCTGTACAAGCCAGTTTGCCGGGCACGTATCCCTTGGGATGGAGTTCCATGATGGGCTGGCAAGACCTGCTGCATTTGTTCTGGGAAAACTCCATAATATGGACAAAAGTAGGTTTGCATATCACTGTGTCTTCCTTCAATTTGACTCAAAATCCACTCGAAGCACTTCAACTGTGGCAATCACTACATTCCTTACCCACACAAGTACATGACAGTACTTAGAATAACCATTAAAGAATAAATAAAGCCATTCTTTAATGTATTAATGTCCTACCTAAACCTTGTTTTCCTATGTTTCATGTACCATTTAGAGCTGGGTTTTTTTTAGTCATTGTTTCTAAATGGCAACTTCCTACCRTTGATATTTGGATTGTGCAGTAGCGCTGCTCTGAGTTTTCACATTTGATTACAACAGAGGGAAGCTGTGAGAATTTGCCAGTCTTGATCTGGTTCATAGTTGCAACAGGTACTGGGTGATCTCTTCCTATCATTGGTTTGAGACATTTCAAAAGGAGGTACAAGAAATTATGATGGTTTGGGGTAACCTCACAACCTCAAAGGTTTGATTTTACTCTTTACTCTGTTGGCTCAAATGTGAGGCTTCTTATTCCCTTCCAAATGGGTTAGCCTCAAACGTTTTAATTATGGATATTATTATCCACAAGGATGTTTAAAAGTCTCTCTAAATCTTGCTCTCAGATCTGGGAACTGAGATCTGCAGCTCTGGGTGAACATTTGGCTACAGCAGTTTTGACCAAATTAAATGAATGAACGATATTAACAAGTAATCTAATTAAGTGCATATTACTGTGTTTGTGTATATTCCACAGTCCATGCCACCTACCATAAAAGTATTAGAGCTCATCAGTGCAAAGAATATTGCCTTCAACTCCAGTAAAAGGAATAATTTCCCTGCAGGGCAGTAACAGTCCTCAACGTGGCGAATAGCCACAGGCTGCGGGGTTGTGACTTTATGGTAAATAGCTGCCTCTTTCATCAACAGAGCAATGAATTGGAAGAGCCCCTGGTGAAATGTATGAGGGTAATTTGATTTCTTCAGGTATAAACATGCAACCCACTTGTTTTCAGGCACCGCTAATTAGGCTGGGTTATCCAGATGCCTCGGGGTAATTATTTTGGCTGTACTTACTGATAGCTGGGAGGGTTGCGAATGTCAGCCGTGTTCTTTCCCACCTTTGGCCACGGTCCCAGTGATTCATACCGCAGTGATCCCGAGCAAGCAWCCGTTCTAAGGGGCATAATTCTACTCCCTCCATAAACATGTCTAATCCTCGGCTTCCATTAGGGTTACTCAGAGTTTTCTGACGGATGGTCAGACGCGCAGGCGAAGCCATGTCCCCRTTCCTTTGTGTGCCTTGAAGTGAAAAACTAAGAGATTGTTTCCCTTTGTTTTACATGTTCTAAAGGGCAACTATTTTTCAGCTATTCAGATCAGTGAAGAAATTGTTGTAAATTACAGTGATTAAAAAAAAAAAAAAGGAGGAATAAAATCAGCTATGTGCAAAGGAAATCRTTGTTCCCAGAGATGAAATGCAGTTATCAATAGAGTAGGATGCCACAGAATTGGGCTCAACCACTGATTACAGCAACATCAAATAATAAAGCAAAGCCCTGTGCTTTCAGACACTGAGACTGTGGGATCAAATCCTGAAGGAGCAGCACCATAGCACATGCAGGACCTGGCCAGGGTTGGAATACATCCAACAAGGACTGATATTAAAAGATATTCTTGGTATTTCCAGCTAGACCATTACAGAGTCCACAACAGAGCACCTCTACATCACACCCTGATCTGCCATTCCTTTAAGATGACATTCCCCCTTACTTGGGGGGCTGGAATRAGATGATCTTTAAGGTTCCTTCCAGCCCAAACCAGCAAGAGTTTGTCTCAGAGAGCCACAGAGCCTCCTGCTCCAGCTAAAATCTAGGAACCAGAGACAGTACAACTCCACAACCTTGAACATCCTCAAACCACCCAGCAGCACAGGCTTGAGCTGATTCCAGAATGAGAACAAAACTACTCCCTTGAGCAGGCAGTGACCATTTTTGGGGCAGCACCATGCCTTTTGGACACTATCCTGCTCTTCTCCTTGTGCACTGCAGCCTTATCCTGCCGTGACAGTATTTGGACGGTTTGGGCAATTCCTCCATCCCRATTCACACACAGGGATTTTTCTGCCACTCCTCAGAGGCAAACTAAAGAGCGGGACCTCCAAGCCTGCACACATTTTTCTTCTCTCCACTTCTGCTGCTGGCACTGGTCAGATATTGCCCTTTTCTCCAACTGAGCCATTTTTGTGACAAAAGGCTCCTTGTGCTGGCAAAGGCCACTCACGGGAGCAACAGTTTGCCAGGCTCCAGTGCTGATTTCTGTGCTAATAACACAAGGGGGAGAAAATGCTGTTAATAGTCCAACCTCMGAGATTTATTAGCTTTTTGTGCAATGCACATTTGTAAGTGTAAATGATGCAGAAAATTCATGTACATGATAATCAATTAAGAGCAGTATTTTACACGAAAACCAAGACTCCACACACTGCGCAAATGACATGCTTTACTTTAAATTGACCTAATACATTTCCAGGAATGTGTCAATTAAAATTTTAGCCTTTTGGAAGAGGGGGAGAAAAACTAGGAAATCAAAGCTATTAAATACTGGGAAAAAAATCAGAATATTGGTTTCCAGCTGGCACAGCAAGAGAGGTTAAAATTTTAAAGAAATAAAGAAGTCAACCAAAAAAAAAAATTTAAAAAGGAAACAACACAAACCCTCTCCAAACCCACAAAATTAGGTACTACTTGCTGCTGCCCCACTCTCAGACATTTCACTCTCCGTTTTCTGATGTTTTTATTTGCTGGATTGTCCTGCTCTTGTTTCTTCTAACAAAGGGAGATTATAGGAGCCAAAATAGTACTGCCATCCCTTCAGGATATATAATGTATATATAATATATAACCTCTGATTTGGGGCCATCTCCCTACCACATTATAGTTAAATAGGAGGGAAAAAGTTATTTTGAAAATGKCATGAGTATTTCTATATATAAAAACATATTTTCTGTAATACAGAGAAGGTCTTTCCACAGTTACGGTTCAAAATATTTCTATGCAACAAAATTAAATCMAATCAATGCTTTGTTTTTCCGTACTTTGTTTTCTTCCTGTGTTTKACCCAGCTCAGAGAACACAGTTAGTTTCTCTTTCAAGGCTTTTGTGTCTTTCTTGTGAGCAATGTTTAAACATTGTTTGTACCAAAAAAAATTAAATAAAACAAAAGGAACCACAAGACTTTTAATATTTTATAGGAATTGCTACAAACTACAAGTCCTAGAAAGATAAAACTTCCTTTCCCAAAGCCTGCCTGCAACAGAAGAACTTCTTTGTGGGGACAGGAGAGCATTTGAGCAGAGTCCCTTAAAAATRATTATAATTACAGAAATAATCAGTGCTCAGGAACCAAGAACCAGRCCCAAGAACTCAGTTTTTCCTGTCAAGTGTTTGTTCACATGGACAGAAGGATCAGAGGCACCAGCTTCCCTCCACTAGGAATAAAATACTACCATTAAATATGTCTGTCTCTTTCTAAYCATATTCCCGCTGATCCAGTGGGGCGTTTATTTTAAAATTAATTGAGAATTCTTCCCAATTTCGAACGTCTGATTTTTTGTCCACCAACAACTTCACCGCTGGATGTCAGCTCCTYCCCACCTCTTGCATCTTACGCCTCTGAGCTCCAGCTAATATGTAAGAAATGGTCYTTTCACAAGTTGTACACTGTATTTTAATTATTTTTTTTTGTAGGCTGCTTCATTTGTAATTAAAATGCAAAAGGCAGGGATGGAGCTGACATTCCAGTCTGGTTCCAGCTGGAGCCAAAGGACAACAAACGCAGCTGACCAGCCACAGAGGTGCAGCAACATTTTTGCTTCACGCTTTCTGAAAAGCATTTGAACCCCCATCCAGTGAGGAGGGAAAATCCATTCATTCCTTTTCATCAGTAATTGTCGTCCCCAAAATAGCCACCATTAKCAACATTTTTGGGCTGGGGGAGGGAGTTACGTGTACCATACACCCGGGCACTGCTAAAAGAAAACCAAAGGGAACAAAGCCAATTTTCATTAAAGCCGTGGTTAGCAGTGGTTTCTCAAAAGTGTCAATCATAAATTCCAACCAGAGCTAAGTTCCACCATCCACCTCTACAGCTCCACATTCCTGCATCGACAAACATTGCAATATGGAGCAGTGGGAATTCATGCATGCGTGGGTTCATGTGCATGTGGATTTTTGGAGTGGATGGTGGTGGGTTTTTTTTTGGTCAGGATTGGGGATTTTTTGCCCTTTTTTTTTATTTTTTTTTGCTTGTGTTTGACACATCTTTTTGTCTGGTGGCAGCTTTTTTTTTTTTTTTTTTGCTTGTGTTTGACACATCTTTTTGTCTGGTGGCAGCTGTTTCTCCTGACCTCTCCCATCCAGAAGTGCTGGGGTGAGAAGTTCCAGCAGACCTCAGTGGGCTCCGGCAGAAACTGTTGTTTACCATCTCACAGAAGATGCTTTTTTGATCAGATCACACATAATGATGATAATGATCATACTCAGAGCTCGCATGCACTGATCTCCATRACACAGACTAAAGAAGCACCTGAAGTAACTTTTTAAAAAGATAATAATTGTGGAATAATATAATTTCCATTCACACCTTGGCTCCTTAAGGGGAGCTGCTCTTGCCCAGACTTCATTAATGTGATCTCCCTAGTGGTGAGCAGGTTTTCTTTTCATACCCTAGTCCATTTATATTTATTATTACAGCTGAAGGGAGTAGCTGTCCTTTCCTCATTAGAAAAGCAGTCCATRAAAACCTTTGAGAAGGTTCCATCCCAGAAAAATAAATGACATTTTATGTCTCATCCAGGTGCTGGGTCTGGCACCACCAACTGATGTGAGCCTGGATCACCTTCAAGAGGCTGAGAATCGGGCCCTGAGCTACACATTGGTACCAGGATTTATTCTCTTTGTGTTTTGTCTTTCTTGGAAGGAAGGTAAAGTACTAAACCTGTGTCTTCTACAAATAAATTTTGTCCTTGGTGGTTACCTCCTCAAACACTTGGACAAGAATGAGCTGCTGAGGAGCACAAATGTTCTGTGCTTTTTWAAATGTATTTTTATCGTGTGAGACTCACTTTAAGGTATTTTGCAGGTGAAAAAAAAGCTATGTTGTAAGGAGCTAAACGTTTCCAGTTAAATACCAATCACCCTTCCATTCCCCCCAAATCATGAAGGAAAAAAGGCTTTAAATCCCTGCAGCAGTGCTCCAAGRAGGAATATTTCACAGACATTCCTCGCCCTCAGATCCATGCCATGAGCTGGACCCTGTGCTGCTGGAAATGGGCATCGCCCCAGTGCAGAAGCAACCCCAAAATGCTGCTACAGGGTGGAACCAAACCACASACAGCCATCCCCTGGAAGTTATCCTGAGACAATTCAAATCCACAAAGGACGGAGCCACCGTGCTCCAAACCAGCAGCCACGCTGAGGATGTRTTTCCCCCTGATTTAAAATAACTCCCCAAGTAATGGGTTTTATTTCTCTCCCTTTTCTTTTTTATACTACCCTTTTATACCCAAAACTTTAAACACTCAATTGTTTGTTTTATGATGCCTTTTATAGTTTTGGCAGCTAGTGCAATGCCATGTACAGAATTTTAAGAATACTCATTGGCTCACAATGCAATTTTAAACTCTTCCCAGATGAAGTAAATTCACAATATTAATTACTTTGTGAAGAAATCTTGTGGGTTTTAAGTTGCTTGTATGTAGTAAATGGTTTAGAATTATAGGGATTTACAGACAAAATTCTCYTTTAAATGCAGTACTTAAACATATATAGCAATCTAGTAGAAAAAAGCAATGTGAATCTCCTTTTTTTGTTTTCCTCCAGAATGTAGGTTCAATCTTTTTACTTTTTTTAGCTAGTTGGGAGATTTTTTCCTTCACCAAAAGAACATTTCAGTGCAATCTAATTCCAACTAGCAGAAGAGCTATTCCAGAGAATAAGATATATTGTGTGGTTTATTTTTCAGGAGAAATATATTTAGTTTTAGTGGGACTCATAAGCTAATAAACTACCTACAGGGAAAAAAAAATAAAAATATATCCAGCCATAAATCTTTGCTCCCTTGTTTTTAATTGTAAAACTCTATTACTGTCGCTCAAAGGGTTAATGGTTCTCTTGGCTGGAGGACAATTCATTCTGGGGCTAAACGCAATGACAAATAACCATTATTCTTTCCAACTGCACTGATAATCGGGACAGCTTAAACATTTTCGCCAGTATAAGTGAAACCATTAATCCTCTTGGATTTCACGATAAGCGGTGACTGCGAAATAATGACTGTGTCATTGCAGGCAAGAAAAAATGTTAACAATTAAAACAAGTTAGCCATTATCTTACAGAGTACTGAATCGCTTTCACATTTCATTAGCAATATTGTAAGTGATATGTACCTTATTAAAAAGCTCTTATTATCCAAGAAACCTAATTAGTCAAAATCTCTCAGTCACTGGTTTAATTTTCTAATAACATAAATGCTGTGTTGGGTAACGCACTGTACGGAAAAGTTGGCTGTTTGTCCAAAAAGAAGTTCCAGCAAGAAATTCAAAAATCTGATTTAGAATGAGAGGTACAGCAAAAGGAAATACAGTTAGTATCAGGTGAATTAGGGTTTTACAAAATCTACCGCCTGGGCATATAAATATAGAAAAATAATTTTCTCCCCTCAATGTTTAAGCGAATTGCTTGGTGTTATATTGAATGAAAGGGCCAAGAAAAAGGCAGAGGAACTTTTCGTCAAGCTGCAGCGACATTTTCATTCTCCTCACACTCAGCCCCGAAGCTTCCCATAAATGAAGCTGATGAACTAACACCTGAGACAYGGCTACACCTGGAAACACACAAGAAAAGAAACCCCTGCATCTCCTGAAGGCAATGTCAGAGATCACGCCTTCAAATCCTCYAGGCTTTAGCCTCTAAGCCCCTAAAAAAAGACCACAAATAACACCATCGCTGCTCCAGCCTCCTTCTAAAAAACAGCTAAACTTGTAAAAATATCTCTGGGTTGTTTTCCCAGGCATTGTTTTTGCCTTGGTCAGCACAGGAGGCTGGGGAGGGAGGAAGGGAAGGGAAGATGTGTTTGAGCACAGCGCGGTGCCCCAGCGCTCCCGCGGACAGAGCTCGGCTGAGCCGCTCGGCCCCTGCTCCCTCAACTCGAAAATATCACACTGCAGCTGCCACCAAGGAGTCCCCAGCCTAAAGTCCTCTCTCAAAGAAGTGATTCTRAGAAGCTGATGAAGTCAAATAGAATATTTTTTTAATGCAAATAAAATACGTTTGGATCGACCCAAAAACTCACTCCCACTGAATTAGGCAGATACTTTCAGTGTAAACTTGAATTATTTCCTCTTTTTTTTTTTTTCAATATAAAGGAGCCCTGAAAATTACAGGAAATTTAACTTAATTTAATTTCAGATCATACAATTAAYATATGAAGAACCCCTATTATTTTTGTAATGAATATAACTTTTTCTTCAAGAGGGAAAGCTAAAGATGTTTTGACAGAGTGACCTAATTCCTCCCTTCCTCCCCTTCTTTCCTTGCCTTTGSTCTCCTGCCTATAAAGCTTTGATTTGCACAGAGAACTAAAAAAACAATTACTTAGAACAGAAATTGTTCACTGTTTAATACTCCATCCACAAACAAATACTTAGGTAGCCCTCTCACTGTTYCTTTTATTTTGCTTTTAAATGCCCTACCTGCTCCCAAATGTAATTAGAGAGSCTGGACGATGCTGTTTGCCATGTTCTCACTGTACATCAGTACCACATTTTCAGCCTTGAATTTGCAAACTATCATCTCAAATTCTGATGCCCCGTAATTTTAGCACTATGCTCCTTTCCATTAGAGCTTCCCAAACTCCCTTAGAGTTGCAGCTGCAATTGAACTGTAAAATTAAGGTTTGGTTTCCAGTGAGCAAATGTTTGGACATGGGATTCTGGCTCATATTTARCAATTAAGAATGTGCATTTGAGCTGACAAGATAATGTGACTTCCGTATCTCTCACAGCAGGAGTTTTGATCCCGTGTTAGTGTTTAACATATGGGGTTTTTATACATTACATTAATGGGACTGTAATATGGAGTCAAAACACATTTGCAAACAGAGSTCCTTTCTTTCAGAAGGTTTTTCTWAAACAACAAAAATAGTAGTTTTAATATTGTAATAAAAGCCTGTAGGCGAGGAGTAAGATGGTTATTTTCATTTGCCACTCCACGAAAAATCGTGGCCTTACAACACATACTTTAACTAAACCTTATCAACCGTATTTTTAGTGACAAATCAATTCCCTTCATGAAGAAAATGAAGTCTCAGAGCAAACTCTACATGATGCCTCTCACCCTCTTTCCCCCTARTACACTAAAGGTGCTCAAACAGCCCAGAGAGRAAGACACAATCAAAGACCAWAAAACACTTTTCAGAATAAGCCAGYTGCAAAAATATTGACAGCAATCCCAACTTTCTTTTTCYCTGGTTATTGCTTTTGAGTTTTACACCAAACTATTTAATTTTTAAAAATTTTCTTGCCCTTGAACTACCAATTATRTTGGGGTGGGAGCTAAGGCTGTGTTTCAGGCAGGTATTGGCTTGGTGTGCACACACTAAGAGGAAATTCATGGACTATCAGCWACTAAATAATATCTGCAGCAGCATCTTGGGTCACAGGGAGATATTTCAAAGTAAAAATGGGAGCTGAACTCCATTCCCCTAAATTTTTCCCACAGATTTTTAAATTCAGGAATAACTGCTTTTCTTTGTTTTTCTTGCTGTTTTTACCACTATGGTTATTTCTCCAATAAGGCTAAACCTGTCAAATCTTAGGTGACAGTTATGGGGAGGACTTAGATTTGCTTTCGTCCTGCTAACTTGATATTAATGTTTTCCTGAGGTAAACACAAAATTAAACAGTAACGTGTAACTGGCATAGAGTCTCCTAACATCCCAAAAAAATACTTACATAAAAACACAAATCTGGGGGGAAAGCATTTGAATTAATAAACTCATATTCACAGGGAATAAGGCATCAAGACTCTAACCCACAGTGCATGGCTGCAAATGTGTATTTCCATCCTCAACCCTTGCTGAAGTCGTTCCCTTTGCCASAGGAAAGATTCTAGGTTTATTTTTCCCCTTAAACCTGAAACTTATTAAATTCAATTTAGTCTGGCCTTTCCTAGCCGCTGGGAGAGGATGATATATTTTTTCTCTTCAGGCAGGACTGTGCTTAAACACAACCAGGGATTCATGCAAAAACCATTCAAGACTAAGGCAAGCGCTTCGGGGGGCGCAGGGGAAAAAAAAAAAAATTAACCATAGCTGTTTCTCCAGTAAATTGTCAAGTGATGTGTTGCTTCAGGATGGGTCAAATCAGCTGAAAGTCAGATCCTGGCTTTGCCAATGAGTCACAACTTTATCAGGTCCTGCCTCTGGTTATTACTGCCAACGTGAGCGGCTGGCGAGGAAGGAAATGCTCGCRCAGAGCTCGGCCTGTCGTGTTCCATATCATCTCCGGGGCTCAGCCTGTGTCTGCAGGTGTTTCTCTCTATTGAATCTCCCTGGGGAATCTTCGGCTTCACAGCAAAAGCCGGCTGAAGTGAAAGTGATTTGATTTGGATCCTATTACAGGCACTTTACCTCTTCTATTTCCGTGATAATAGCAGATTGGAGTCGATTATTGTACCGGGAGGGAAGTTAATGTGTTGTCGAGAAACATTGGTAAAAGTGGCACAGGAAAAGGCACATAAATAAAAGTTTAGAAGCGAAGCAAAAATCTGGGAGGCAAACCTGCCTTTCAGTGTCTTTCTCAGTTCCTACCACTCTCAGAATGGCCCTGGATCCTTTTCTGACTTTATTCTGATTTTTTAAAAAAAGAGAAATTTCTTCTTGCTCTAATTTTGTCGCTCCTCTACATCTTTTAGGGCAGGAGTTTTCCTTCCCCCAGCCCAGCCACCGTCGGGAAACTCAGCCACCCAAACAGAGCTGCTGCAAGGACTGAGTTTGCACTGATTATCTTGCTTTGTATTCCCTGGAGTCTAAAAGTTTGCCAGCCTCAACTAATGCACCTCAGAGAATCACAGAAGCAGGAATGAAACCCTAGCTGGGTTTGAAAGAGGCACTTTATGTCCGTTCACAAAAGAAAAGAAAAACATTGAAAAATTTCCAAGAACTCCTGCTAGGTGACAAAGTAGCATTTGTAAGATGCCCTTCAGTGCTCCTTCAACTTCAATACTGAAACCTTTGTGTTCTCTGTGGTGCAGCTTCAGATGGAAGTGATACCGGGTTAGAAAAACATGCTACATCAAACAAGACGTGGCTAATAAGATGGAACAATCAGGTTTTGCTCTGATTTCAAAATGTTCACTGGAAAAAAAAAAAAAAAAAATTGTGTAGCTCACCCGTATGCTTGATCATATTTTAAGTGGCAAGCTGGGGGGGGAAAAAAAAAAATCGTCATTGAAATTGTGACTTTCTGCCAAAGACTTTTCCAAGCCGGAGACACAAATAAAGCATTACTGAAACATAACCGCTGTTAAACACAATAAACAGCAGCACTGCCTGAATGGGGTGAGATTCGGGAAGCAGGGCGTGGGAAGGGGATCTGGCCAATTTGGGGAACATGCCAGGGCAAAAATGGTTATGCACAGAAGTTCCACACAAGCCCTGCCACCTTCTCTTCATCACTTTTGCAATAATGAAATAGCTCTTCTTCTCTCATTTTCATCTCTTTTTCCTTTGTTTATGTCTGAAATTAACAGCCAATGCCTCAAAACTGCTTCTTTATTTAAATATCTTTGCTGCTTCTTTGAAAAACCAGCATTCTGCATCTCAAGTGTAATCTTRTGTCAGACAAAATTCGAGTCAGTAAATAATAAAAGAAATAAATACCACCATCAATTTTATCAAAAAGCTGTTTTTTAAACTCTTGGTTTCTCGGCTTTTAAGACACATTATATTTTTTAACTTTATGGCTTTTAGGGCACTATTTTCACATGAGTGAGCCACACACAGCATTGAATTTGATTCAGCAGACAGTTGCTTGGGCATGGCTGAGTGGATCAATCAAAAGAGCACGATTTGATTACAGAGTGGGATGGTCTGGAGATATGTTGGCAGCCCTGTTTGCATTGCTTCGGGGTCCTGACATTTCATCCTTCTCCTGCTTAAAAATATCCAGAAAACTGATGGCTCCTGTATTTCTGAGTCTCCTCACCCATGGGAGGGAAGCAGAGTCCCCAGACACATCACTTCCATCTGAAATTTGGCACATTTGTTCATACCTATGCAAAGCAAACACCAGGGGAACAGAATGCCCTGCCAATCCCAACTGGAACATCCAYATCCACCTTCACCTACAAATGCCAAGCCAGAGGACACCAGGAGCCAGTGCCTAAACTRCTGAAAGAAATTATGCTCCCTTAAAAGCTTCAAACAGGCAGGAAAGGGGGTGAAATTCTYTTTTTGAGGCCAAGGCACAAAGAGCAGGGCTATAATCTCACAGAATCTACAGACTTCATGGCATCAGGTGTCCTTAGAGGAAGAAAATGGGACGTGCACCTCCTGTCCTGCCCCACAAATGGTACAACAGGCAGAAAATTGCTGGTACACTGTCTGCTCAACAAACTCTCAGATCCCTGCTCTTCTCCATTTCCACCAAACTGTGAAATGACACRTGTCATTCCAATAAAAAATGAAAGCTATTAAATTTTCATGGACATTTARTTTCCAAATGCTGAATTATTTTTGTATGGAGAAGCCCAAAAATGTAGATAAATTTTCAATTCCTCTTACAACCATTACATGGGATTAGTTGGATTTTATTTTTTAAATTCTAAAAAAAGTGAGGAAATTTTAGACTGAAATATAATTCATGTTGACATCCAAGAACCCCACCTACACAACCAATCCAGCAAAGCCAAGACCTACCTGCAAAATGTTTTGGCACTGCCAGCTCTGCATGTTGTGCAGGCAAACGCTTCAGCTCCAGGGTATTGCTCAACTGCTCACCGTGTGTCAGACCCGAGCTGCACTAAATCACCAGAAACTTCTTCACTGGCCTGCAGGGGCTGTGGTTTCCACCTTTCTTCACCTAACCTCTTTTTTTTTTTTTTTTTTTTTTTTTTTTTTTTTTTTT
>NW_026623663.1:475368-501778 GCF_030028575.1 Malurus melanocephalus
CTCTCTTCTTTCCTTCCTCTCCTTTTCACATTACCCTCTATCAGCAGCATTTAAAGGGTACCACATCCCCTATTTAAGCTGATCTGCTCCTCTAAGGATTCCCATCTGCGTGCCTGATTTATTACAGCAAGTGGAAACTCTTTGTTGGAAGGTGCAGACAGAAGTTGTAAAGTCATCCCCATTTCATGCACAGACCCAAACTGTGAACCAGGAGGAATATTAAAGCCAAATCTGTGTCTGCACAGGAGACAYTCTGAACACATGGTGGCTTTGCTGCCTCGCTCTTCTTTTGTGCATCTTGTCTGTGGGTCTGAGCTTCTCCCTTTCTAGAGAGACACAGGGCTRACAGATCAACAAAGCCCACAGCAGRCCAATAAAGTCATAACYCCTTCCAAGGCCTAGTATGGAGATTACACCCATATTAAAGCTAGATTTTCTATTAAATAYATACAGTGGGCATCCAAGCAATGAATCACACTAGGATTGGGCAGCAGTGCCCAATCTCAGCCAGAGCCTTGGCTGAAATCTCTTTAAGGTTTAACCATCGTGGTTATCATGAAAACACSACCCTCTCTCCAGCTCCCTACTCCAAGAACATTTCCCAAGACAAACCCGATGTGAAAATTTTGTATTCCCCATGATATGCCCAAACCATGCTTATTTTAAGTAGAATAAAGGGTTGTGAAATTTATTTACAATTCCTGATATTTTGTACAGAATTTGTATCCAACTGCCAATAATTGGTCTTTAGCGTGAGGAAGGCTAAGAAGAAGGAGAGCAGGAATTCTTCAATGAATGTCAAAAAAATCCTACACCCCACATAAGAATTTGTTTTTAAAATCAGCATTAGTAAGAATAACATGAAAAATTTACAAAGAAAGCCTAGAGGTCTTATCACAGCGTGGGAGAAGAAAAACTAAAGARATGCCTTTATTCTAAGGTTACTAATGAAGATTTTCTTTAAGAGTGAATAAATTTGACACAAAATCTCAAAACAGAAAAGAAAAGAGAAGGACTACATTATCTCTTTRCTATGCTCCTTTAGCAAATGGAATTTTTCTTTTACCATTTRTCTCCTGGGCTAAGTAACCACCTCMAACATAYACGTGAACTGGGAGGATTGTTTTCRTTTCCTTGAGGATGGTGCAAGGAATAACAGGCTGCTAGAAAGGATGAAATCAATCTCTACCCACAAAGCAGCACATTTGACGTGGAGTTGCCTCTGAATCACATGGATGCTCCAGTTTCGATGCATTTTCGAGCATTTTCCGTATCCAAACAAAGCTTTGCATCTGACTGGTTGTTACAGGCAGCTGATTTACATAATTACTTTGGATTTTTTTCCCCTCAAAAAACGCACAGTGTATGAATCATTGTACTCTGTCTTAAAGTCATTATTAGCCAATTAGAAGTCCAGGATTTGCATAATCACTCTTCAGTTATTTCTTGGTAATCAYAATGTGATGTGTGATTACCAAAGTTGGACCAGTGATTGCACGGTGAGTTATAAACTCAGAATTATTGAGGGGCTTTCCAGCAATAAAAGAAGCACCTCAGCTGCTCAATCTCCTTTTAAACTGGCATGAGGACACCAAAAATAAAAAGAGCAAAATATGAGTGAAGGCAGGCCCTTAGAGTGATGAAACCAAAAAAGAATAGTGCTAATATTTGTCCACTCGTGAGAGTGAAGGATGAGTTTTCTGGATTTCAGGTCTGATGCCAATCCAAGTATAACAATACTGCGCATTACACTCATAAGTCTGACACATTTCTCTGGATAATAACACAGAAAATAGCATAAAACACCTAAAAATCAAGAAATAACATCAAATTTGGTTGAATTCTACATCATGTCCCTTACACAGAACACAGCCATGGTTCAGAGCATGCCAAAAGCAACCACGACCATGGAGAAGGAAGGGCTGCATCACAATTCCTGTGTCTGCTGGGTGGCCACGGGGAAGAGCAGGGTCAGCATGAGCTCTRTCTGCAGACAAACTTCCTGAGCAGGGCCTTTTTCCTGGTATCTCTCCCTGAGAAACTCCAATTTGGCCAGGAGCAGGGAACTACCCATGTGGATGATGAATCTCGAGCCAGGAGTGGACAGGAAGGTGGCGAGGTAATGAATGTTCTCCGGGGTGGAGGGGGTTAAGTGCCGTGCAGGAAGACAATTTAATGATGTACCAGGCATGCAATGAAGATTGATGGAGAACGGTGCACATGGGCAGTGGGCAAGGACAAAGAAGCTCTTTTGGGGATGGTGGGGAGCAGACAGATGACAGCTGAAGGTGGCTGGTGCCTTGGGTTGAAAGAATGGTCTCAAAAACCGTGGGCAGAGACACCTGGGGGGAAATGATTTTGCTCACACTGTGAGGAAAACTCGGAGCRGAATGGCCCTGGCAGGTGTCTGCTGATGGTATTTGTGTTACCCCAGAGCCCCTGGACTGATGTGGGGTAACTAAGATTTTCACCTCCTTCTTTGAGATCCTCCCCAAGAGGCAGCACCCATATTATTTTGTGTTGAAATGCAATTTAAACCCAGAAGGCTGCAGCRTTCACAAATTCAAACAGCAGAGGAGGTTGGAGAAGCACAAAAATGCAATTATGCAGGAGTCCTTCCCCTAGCCTTGCAGAAAACATAGAGCRTTAATACCTCAGAAATGAGGGACACAGTGACCATTGTGGACTTTTAAACAATATCCATCAGAGGGAAAAACTGTGCMATGAAGGTAAGCAGAGGTCACAAAAGCAAGTTCAACAGGTAAGTGACACAAAAACGTAAGAAACTCTATCATTCTAGTCTAGCCTGGGTGGAAGAGCTTTACAGATTAATAGTCTCAAAGTGCATTTAACACCAGCTAACACCTCATGGTATTGTTACACCCATGACAAAAAAAAAAAGCCCAACAAAAACACAAGACTCCAGTCCCAAAATATAAAAAATAACAATTTTCATCTGATAACTAGACAACTAAAACCAAAAGTCACACACTAAGGTGCACAGTAGAAATTCTTTGGCCTGARTACTGCACAGACACACAGAACAGACAACTAATCTCTACCCTTGTTAGCTTCATCCATTAAGTAAGCCTGGAGTACAATAGAGCTACAACTTCCCTCAATGAATCTCATTACAGTGCTCATTTGCTGTAATGGAAAGGGCTCTTACTCACAATAACTCACAGTGGCTCACTTTAACCCGCCCCACCTTTCTGTATGTCCTCCTTCTCTTCCAAGGAATCCAAAATAGCCAGCATCCCCAGGTGTATTAGGTGTGTAGTAAATATCCAAATGATTCCCATCATCATCATCATCTTGGCTGATGGATACCCTCTCCGGGTACCACAGTTTCATGAATTACACCAATTCCCAGGAGCATCGTTTGGGTCTATCTGCTTTGATTTAGCTTGTATTTTGGATTCCAGAACAGGACCAAGATGAATAAAATCACAGATACTCCAAGCCTGTGCTGAGGATCTCAGCGCCCCACRCTTACAGTTCATGCTCAGAACACAGAGCTGGGGAAGAAGGAGGAAAGGGGATGTTTGGAGTGATGGCATTTGTCTTCCCAAGTCACCATTTTTGTGTGACGGAGCCCTACCTGATAAATTGTCCTCACCTCAACCCACAAGATTCTCCCTTTCACATTTGCAGTTCTCTCCCCCATCCCACCAGGGGGAAGTGAGGGGGCTGAGCTGCTGACTRAGGTTAAACCAAGACACAACTGGAATCACGTAATGGACAGGTTTCCTTCCCAACACTGCTCTTCTGCATGGGAAATATTCACGTTATGGTTGGAATTGCAAATATCAGCAGGGCTTTGGCACAGGAACGAGACAAGGGCCACGTCAATATCCAGCAAACTCTTGTGGGGTGGTTAGAGGATGCTGGACTCTCCTTCCACCATGTTCAACCTGGTGAACCAGCTGGTGAATTCTTTCRAAATCCTAAAGAAATCCTAAGTAAAAGCCTCCTGTTGCTCTCTGACCTGAGCTACCTGGTCAGAGGGTGTGTCCCACACTGCACTGCAGGGCAGGGGAGGTGAGGGGTGTCTGAGGAAAGCTACATGAACCAGCATCTCCAACCAAAATATTTTCAGTTGAAATATTTTTCTGTTAAAACATGCTGAKTTTTGCAGTTTCTCYCCCAATAAAAACARGCAAACAAACAAACAACTCCACCAAACAAGTGTCTGAGGAGTAGAGAGACACAAAACTCAAGTCACAATTCCAACTTTCCATTCAAACCCCACTTTTCACAGTGCCTAATTAGATTTTTTATCTGCCTCAGCGCAGGACAGGTTTTTTTCTAGGTCCATGTTTCCTCTACCAAGCACATCTGGTCCCTTCCAAAAGTGCACCATCCCTGTACCTCTAATCTTCACAGGGTTACTCAGGTACATTTTAAAAGTGAACCACAAGTCTGCACTACAACCTTTCACCTCTGAGTGCATCTAATCTTACACTAGGAAAAAAAATTACACTAATATGTTGTTCTCCCATTTTAAAAACATTTCAACTGTGCTAAAAGTGCATTAATTCAATTTTCTCACTTCAAACCATTCTAGCAGCAAATGCAGCCTGAATCCATAGAGTGCTGCATGTCCCTTTATTAGCTAATTCTCTCACATCAAGCTCATTTAAATCTATTTGTCCCAGACCACCCTCTTTAAAGAGAGGAAGGAGGATGGGATCTCTTGCTACTKAGGCTCCCATCCTATTTATGAGTGAGTGTTTAAGGATGCTTTACAAAACTTTCTCAGTCTCCTCTTGTAATTCAAATCAATTKTAACCATAAAACAAAAATTCTGGAATTTATATTCCCCCCCCCAACCCTGAAAAAAAATAAATAAAAGGTTTAATTTGATAATTGAAGAAATAAAAGGTTCTTTWCAAACCCGACATTAAAAATCTCTAATAAAAATGGGGAAAATGAAGGTCTAGGATGACAGTCTTTATCAAAGTGTATATAGAGACATTATATGTTCCAGTAATTGTTTAGGCCGGTGAATTAATGAATCCCTGGCTGTAAGTCTCCATTTGAAATTATTTCAGTGGTGTCTGCWGCTCTGCTGCTTTGGAAAAGCCTGTTGTCTGAAGCTCTGGAGAAGGGCCTTGAACCCTGCCATTCAATCCCTTTCAGCCCATCAGCTGAGTCTAATTGCCAGAAAGCACACGAGACCCCTAAGCCTGATTGTTCCCCGACCTCCTTTGAGGTTCTGAGGCATGAAAAGCAAAAGGGAAAAAAAAGCTCTCTTTTGATCTTCTGTTTCTTTCTCTCTTTCTCTCTCTTTTTTTTTTTTTTTTTTTTCCTGCCTACTCCTACTCTAAGAATGACACATTTCTTTATATGGCTTCTCCTTCTTATAAAGACAATAATTAATAAGGCCTTTATAAAATGAGGCTTGAATTGGTGTCACCTTCAAGGGTGGTCCAGGGCTCTGAAGTGAAACCCCCGGTGGGCTCAGGCATTGCATGGCCTTTGCACAGGTCAGGYTTAAATACCCTGACCTCAATTTTCACTCTCCTCCACTAATGAGCCGATTCACACATGGATACAAAATTATACGAGGGAAAAGACAAAAGGAGCAAGGTGTAGTTGACACCACATTGGCCAAATTTTATTATCATCTTTGTGCCTATGACATCACAGCTGTGGACATTGTCAAAGCGCTGAAACCGCTCGCTTTCCCCTCCCCACCCCACTYCTTTTTGTCCCCAGCCATCAGCTTTATATAATTACTTTCACAAACTCACACTCTCTTGCCTATTATTTGCTCAGATGTCACGAAGCTGTGACGTTAGTTGGGACTGGGGACCAGTCTGGGTTCTTGTGTGGTTACACATGCAGAACTGGGTCGCTTTTCTTGAGGTTCTGCTTCGCTGCCTCACTGTCAATTGTGAGGATAAAGCGGCATTATGTGCAGCTATTCTATTTCACAGGCTTATCAATCTGACACCAAAAGTTTAAAAAAAAAAAAAATCATCACACCAGGGATGTTACGTGTCCATTAAAGGAAAATTGTTGATGGTTGACATTGAATGAGTTGTCAAAGACAGCGAGACACCCATTGCATAAGTTTCTCTATTAATGCAAAACGTTTAACAAGTTTATTAGAGAAGAAGCTAAAAGGGGGGGAAAATGATGCTATGACAGCCACACCCGTGGGTTGTAAACCTGTCAAATCCCGTCAGGGGRGCAAGGTCAGTGTTTGGATTGAAGACAGAATCAGCAGGAGGCACTCTTCCTCTGAGTCAGTGGATCCCACACCAGGCGCTTCCATAGCGGTATATAGGACAGTGCCTCGGGGCTAATTCACAAGCTAATGTTTCTGCCTGACACAGCCACAACATGCTGTTGATAAGCTAAGGAACAAGTACTAAGTATTTCTAGGAATTAAAAAAAAAAAAATAAATAAATAAAAAAAATTTAAAAAAACCCCATGCCACTTTTTGTCGCCGTAGGAAAGCCAACCAATATTTAACCGCGCAATTAAGTTCCGCCACCCTTAATCTCTAACACGGTTTCAAATGTTTGTTGTTTCCTCCACTCCTTGTCCCGAGATGATGCGCAGAGTTGTGGTTAAACACTCGCAGAGCTCCTAAGAGGTGGGCTGGATTGATCCCTGTGCCTTAATCTCGCTTTTCGGGGATGGTGTAAGGATGGTGAATAAATATATGCAATGATGCAATGTGCTAAAAAGTCATTGCACTAAAATAAAAGTATGCTATCACCTTTGGGACAATTTTGGAGGTCTCACCTCCCAGGCAAAACTCAAAATGAATTGACACTACTCTCGTTGAGAATAAATTAGACTGGAAAAACATTTGTTCGTTAAACCCCACAATACAACTGTACAGTTAATAATCCTGTCATCCTTCAGCAAAATACGGACAACTCTGGGCTTCTAAACAACAGGTATTTAGTAAGGTACAATAACTGTTCACAACAAGGGATTACTAAAAAAAGCATATCATTAATTGCTATTATTTTGTCAGGCAGGGAATTTCACGCAAGGAAAAAGAATTGGCGGAACTTTTCCTTTTCTTTTTTTTTTTTTAAATTTGATATCTCCATCACCCCTTTGCCTTTTAGTTCTGACAGATTAGTTTCGCAAACATAATGTTGAAGTGTCCTAGCAGATGCACGTCAAGCATGTACACACACATATTTCAAAAGACAAGCACTTCAAAATACAAAATATCCAATATAGTATGCTTAAAGTTTGAGAAAAAATAATTTCATCCTTTTTTTTTCAGTCTGAAGTATTAAAACAACTCCAAATACCAGAGAAAAAAAAATCTAAAAGACAAGAATTAATATATGAACATGAATTTCCTGCCTGTGTAGTTGATATCTGTTAGTGTTGGTAGCAAAGGAAAAGAAGATAACTTGCAAACATCATGGCCAATTAAAAAAAAAATATACCAACTCCTTAGTGGCACATAGAGACATTTTCAGTTCAGCAAATATATGGTTTTGGTGGTTCTTTTTCCCCTTCCAACCACATGTATTWAGGACATTTGCTGGCAGACACTCCCCAAACCGCATCGGGACTGCCAATGAACAGCCAAAATGAGCTAATAACTCTCTTCGGGCACATGCTGATGGAAGAAAGAAAACTGGAATAACCTGATTTGGCCTCACCAACAGCTTTTTGTATGACACTTAATCAAGTCTATAAATAAAGAATGGATTAATTACCATCTCAATTTTTTTTATTACTATCTATTAAACTTCCAAAATGTTMGTGTGTTTATGAATATTTTCTAGGGAATTAATATAACATATCTGATATACACGTTTCTCTTAAAATAAGGAAGAAAAAATAATGAGCTTAGTTTTTCTTAAATACAAACGAAGTATTAAAAATTACATATTTTGATAGGACCAGAAATTCTATGGATCTGATCTTTATTAAATACCTCCGTGTAAAGGTGCATTGAATGATGCAAATTTTTACCTTCTGAGGATTTATCCTTCTAATTCCTGAGTTCAATACATGACTTTAGGATGAAGCCATAACACAGCCTGTTTCCTACTCACTGATGAGGCTGAGGGAATATCAGTTTATCTGACTTTTAGCAGAGTCCCGTGAAGCAGTGCTGTGAAGTGCAGAGCAGGACTAAACTGAAAGGGAAGAATTTAACTAAAYCTTTGCTATCCAAGGAAGCGTTCTTCAATTTGTTCCAAAAAAATCAGGAAATACAAAAGCTAAGATCTGTAGGATCATCACAACTCCCCTACCCAGAACAAAAGGAATTAAGTTTATTCCTCTCTTGCTTCTGCACCATCATTCCATCTCCTATCTCCTCAGGTGTATTAAATTTCCAGGCTGCTCCTTGTAGTGTACAGGACAGCAAAATCAGGTCTTACCTATAAATCATTGGAAAGAAGTGAAGGACAKTCTGAAAAGTCTGTCTTTAGCTCACTTGACTTGAGCTGGGAATTGCATCATTCTGGGAAAGAGTGTATTTCCTAGCCACAATTACACCCAAAAATAGAAAACAAAAAACATAYCATGATCATGCTCCATTGAATAAATTATTGCGATATTCAGGCTGTTTCTTWTCACTCAACTGTGTACATTGATAGGGTGAAACGCAAGGATATACCTTATCCTAAAATGCATATAAAATGCTTAAAACTGAAAAGGGATAGTCTGAAATTACTGGCTCCTCACTCCCTTACAATGTTTTAAAGGACTGGAAATCAAAATGAGCTTTTTGGTGCACAAAATACTACTGCAATGGTAGTAAAGCTTGGCCACATAAAAACATAAATACCAACCTAGTGAAAAAGCCTTAGATATATTCAAATATAYCACAGAGTAGAATTTATCTGAACATACTTACGTAAAAACAAGTTATGATGGGGTAATATTCACAAGATTTTCACTGGGCTAAACTTGTAAATGCTGTCCTGTCTTCTTCCCTCACTAGAGGTTCCYGAGACCAAGTTGCAGTTTCCCTTTCTGCACCGAGCTTTGGTGAAAATGCAAGAATTTGCTGTCRAGTTGTTTCATCCTAAGGAAACATCCAGAATTTAAGCCTTAATTCCACCAGGAAATAAATCAGRTATCTGAGGATGTAGAAATTTCTATGCTGGCTCTGGCAGCATATGTAAACCAGTAGATTATTGACATCCTGCCCCAATTTAGGTACCAAATAAAAAACTCCATTATTTCCACTGCCTCTAAGTAAAGCCTTTGGCCAGAATTTTGATCTTCCCATTCACCTAAGAAGAGCTGAGCTTTTGGCAACCAGYTGCTATGAAATCATTGCTTTCACCATCATCTCTAGCATGGACACAGTCCACACAAAGTCCTCAGTCTGGTCAAATTCTATACCTATGGTTCAATATTGTGAGAGGCTTTTTTTTCTAAAATGATGAATGTGCAGACATTTTTTGTACCAAAAGTTCTCAACTAAGGAGACTTTGCTGAAAGCTGTTATGGATGGAAAAAAAAAATCCTTTCTTAATGAATTCAATCAAGGAGGAGCAAATGGGAACACCAAATGGCAAATACTTTTTCTTTTCTTCCAAACAATTACAGCATTATTTTATGTGAAATCTGTTCTGTAACAATGAGAGAAAATTAGTGTGTGTTCTATTCAAAAGATACTGCAGGATGGATTAACATTTATGATCCAGAGTTCAGTGACTTGAATGTTTTCATTTTCTTTTTTTTTTATATTAATTGGATTTTCCAGTGTACACTGAAGTGGTAAAATGCATTTAATCAATATGCTTTGGGACTAAATTAGCAAAGTACTAATTTTGTTGTGCAAGGTTATATTATGTATTGTACATTTTTAATCACAGTATTCTCAGTTTATTTCTCATTYGCCGAGCTTATGATCCCACTGTGTATAATGCAAAGAGAACAGAGAGTCAGAGCAAGCCTCAGGAGTTCAAATATATAGAGGAGGAGTGCTTTCCTCCCTTCTAGGGGAGGGTTTATTAACTTCTCATCCTAACCTGAACAGTGGGACAGGAAATTGTTATGCCTGACGGTAGCAAGAGCTGCAGTCACTCACCCACCATAGTTTCTTACATTTTATGAGACATTTTAAAAAGATGCCTACTGGAGAGATGCAGCAGGCAGTTGTTTTGGGGGAGCTGACCCTAAATGCCCCACCAGTCCCTGGTGTAACCCASATCCTTCAAGGGTCAGGAGGCAGAGGAGCAGGAGACTGGAAGGCAGTCCCGAAGGGCGCTACCTGGACGGTCTGCTGCTCACTCAGCTGAGAGAGCAAAAGGACAAAGGATCTGCCTGCGCTGCTCCACAAAGGGAGAAAACTTCCATTAAACAGCAGGGAGCTGAGAAAAGGSCMAGASCAGCCCCCTGGATGAGACAGCAGAKCCTCCTGTCMATGAGGGGAATCCCAAACTATCCCATCCCTGAAGTGTCCGAGGCCAGGYTGGACYGGGCTTGGAGCTCCCTGGTCTGTTGGAAGTGTCCCTGCYCAYGGCAAGGCACTGGAACGAGATGATCTTTTGGGTTCCTTTGCAACCAGACCATTCCACGATTCTGTGATTTAGCTGGGGGGTTCTGTACATTCAAGCCCTCAAAATCACTGCACATTCCTGAACAGGATTCTGCATCTGTCAGGGGAARCCAAGGCAGCTGGTGAAGTTTCAAACTGAGCTTACATAAATGGGACAAATTTAGTATCAAAGTGGCATCTTACCTTCCTTTAGAACATATCTCACTGCCTCTCTTCTTCCCCTGGAGCATGACATTTGTTCCTTAAGACCACACTTTTCTGTCACCTTCACTCAAAATAAAGGAAGTGACATTTACAGTGCAACACCACTAAAGGAAAGGTGATTCTCAAGATTCATTTTTAATCTGTGTCTTTTCAAAGGGAAGCACAGGTTAAAAATAAAAATAATGAAGGGGAAAAAAGAAAAAAAAAAATAGGTTGCTTTGGCAACTGCCTGGGGCTGGCACTGCAGTCCTGCTCCCATGCACGCTTGGAGGCACCGAGGGACAGCAGAAATTCTCAGGGGGTGGCTCTGCCCAGCATCACCCCGAAAGGCACGGGGAGGTCTCAACTTCAGTGGGTCAAAAAATGATTCGCTGAGCGGTGGAGGAGCAGTGTGAAGTGCCTGAAATGGTGTGAATGGCTCAGATGTTGGAGGGCAGTCTATCAGGCACCAGCCGGCGTTATCGGGATCACCTGTCTGTCAGCTGCATTACCTGCCCTCCCCTGAGCCGTCTGCTCCACWGGGCTTTCCTTCAAACAAACCCAGCCAGCCAACAAAGCAAACCCAGCTCCTCGCCCGGAGCCGGCCAGCAAAGGGGAAGGGGAACACACTTTAAACATAAAGTTGAACGGAAAGGTTTAAAATTTGCAACCGATGCCGTGCAGCAAGGAGATAAGAGCCTCCCAGACAAGTTAAAATGCGCAGATATGCCAGTCAAGCCCAGATAGATTCAAGGGGTGGCGAACACAGATTACTCACGTTACACCGGGCTATCTCAAGTTACTCAAATGACATAAAGGGATACAATAATCACACACTTGTCTCATTGTGTCAACTTTTTAACAGGGGAAAAGCCATTGTCCACTTCAAGAGGAAACAGCAAAGCAAACCAGATCAGATTATTCTCGAGTGAATTGTCAGGTTGAGGGGGTTTTCTACTTATCTGATACTAGAGCAGACACTGATAGCAAACAGCTCACCTGACTGCACACAAGGACCCATTCTCAAAGGCAAAAAGCAATCTGTCTCAATTAATAAAAAACAAATTAGACAATCAAACTGGAAATTTGTCTTCTTTCTGGAGAGAGCCACCAGGAAAGCGGGAGGCTGTGATGTAGCCAGAGCATCTCTGCTGGGTCCAGCTGCCCACAAAACCACTGGAAAAATATCAGACCAATGTTGCCTGGGATACAACCCTGGTGCCCTTAGACAGACAAAATMCCCACTGAGAATGGGGTAAACACCGGGAAAAACTACTATGGGGCACCTGGGAAAATAAATTTTTCTTCTGGCTTACAACTCTTTTGCATTTATCCCTCACAGCACTCATGACATGGACTCAGACTGGCTGCTGACAATGTGTGAAGCTGTTTGGGGTGGTGAAAACAGCAACATTTGAGGTCATTGCCAAAAGTGAACAGCCATTAGCTGTGAGTGGGCAAGGGCTGCCCTCTCTCTGAGCCCTCCACGTCACCAAACACAAACCCTGCTCARCTGGGCTGTGCATTCAAGGGGATTGCACTCTCACACACCTCAATCATTCCTTCCACCAGGGTTTTAGCACAGAATACAAGTGCAGCTTCAGCACAGGGGTGATGTGAAGCAGCGCCAGCTCAGATCAGCTGGAAATCTGAAATGGCATCAGAGGGCACTGGACCTTCTCTCTGCTGACAGCAAAAAGCACCTGGTACCATTTTCTTTAACCAGCTCTCCAAGGATGCTGACACACTTTAGAGAAGAGCTGAGAAGGCCCCAGATGATGTAACCTTTCTTTTCCAAGGTCTCTGCTGGTTTTGTCACAGTCTGAGCCTCCCTGCACAGTGATCCCTCACTGACCAGCTGGACMCTGCGAGGAAACCTTGGGAGGTTTCACATCAATCCTGCACTGAAACATCAATCCTGCACAAAAACAAAGAACCAATTATATTTTGTCAAACAAAAAAACTCCTTTTGAGACATTAAAATTGATAAAGCTAAGAGGCTTTTCTTGGTAAGAAGTGACAGTCAGCTACAGATCAGAGGAAAAGATTCTGCTTTCTCTTGCAATCTCCACCAACTGTTCCCTTAAAGGATTGCACATGACAAAATCCAAACAGGTTGTTTTTAGACAAAGTTTCATTACTTTTTCTTTCTGAAAGAGAAATTCTCATCAGGATCCAAGCAAACCCTTACAGCTACAAATTAAAACCAAGAGAAAAATAACTTTTCTGACACTTAACCAAGTCCACCATAAATACCAAGCATTTTGTTGCACTTTGGGTTTTTTTTTTCTAAATCTGATGTACCCCTCAAACCTGAAGAAGCTGTTAGAACTTGTGTAATTCTTCTGCTCCAACTATGAGAGTCAATGGAGCAGTAATTAACTTAAGAARCCTTAGACTTTATGCCCTGCTCTGCTCAGTTTTCTCCAGTCTTTCTCCATGAGGTTTACACCAAGGAGTGGTCCTGGAAGTGGAAAAGTGTGGTGGCTTTTTGTGCCCTGTGAGTCCTAAGGCTGGAAATGCTCCAACCCCTGTGGAGATTCACTACAGAGCCTCACTGAGCTGGGGCTAAGTGACTTCCCCCCATGGCTACAGCAGCTCCAGGTATTTAAGTGCATATTTCACAGAGTGCCTCAACCACAAGAGCAGCAGGGCTGTGTCTGGCTCTTCTTATTTCAAAGCTTGTGGTAATTCACAACCACACATCTTAGATCAGAGCAGAGCCCTAAATGTAAAGTCCAGCAACGTGAATATGAAGATAATTAGTAATCGGAACTTCTCCTTTCCCTGAATCCTCGTGTTCCTGGAAAAAACATTACCACAGCACTAAAGCAGAGGAGATAATAAGGTTTTTTTCTTGACACCATCAGACTGACTACATCCTAGTCTGAGCAGCTTTTGCAGTTTTAATATTCTCCCCGCACCCCTATAAAACAGGAAGCATTTTCYGTGGTTTTAGTCCACCCAGTGTACAGAAGTTTTGTGACTCTGCCCCCCAGGCTCCTGTGTGTTATTACTTCAAAGGCGCTGATCTCTTTTTAAATGTCCCTTTTGACAACTCAAATCTCTGAACTGGAAGTCAAAATTGGCTAAACTGAGATCTRATAATCGGCAGTTTTACTTCCAGCCGCATCCTGTGCTTGCAGTAATAAAAGCAGTGATTATCTTTGATATGGTTGATGATGTTAGCAGGATAGGAGGCATTCCAACTGCTTAATTTAATTTCAAATCCCAGTGATAGCCTCTAATGGCTGCAGTTTAGCTGCTGCTACAGATTTCATTTTGCAGTGACCACTGAGACTGTCAAGGTGGCTTTATGCTCCCACCTGACTGCAGAGTCCCAGCAGAAAATCACTCACCAGATAACAATCCCGGTTTTGGACAGCACTCTGGAGCACTTGGACTAAAAACTGATTAAATGAATAGAAAATCTGACACCCAACCCCCCAAAAAAAAATTTCTTGATACTACAAATAAATTAGGAACACAGATGATACAATTCAAAAYATGGAAGGCCAGAAACATTTGTAAACTATGAAATATTGAACTTTCCTGTTGAAGGCAAGACTGCAAATAGCCACAAAATGTAAGGCTGTGCTACTCTGTCCTTCTTTCTATTTTCATTAGAAATAGATCAGTGTTCTGCATTTGYCCATGGATATGAGGAGAAACATGCATTGTCAGGGCCACATCATGCCAATTTCCTCTCTATTATTTCCTTTATATTGGTTGTTTTCATAGGAATTATCCTCATCACTAAAGTGATTCTGCTTTTTCCTACCTATAGACTGCCAGCTAMCTTAGTCCATCAGAACTATCCTAAACTCTCCAGCAATGCTAGGATATAACACTGGACAGAGAGAAATAATTTAAAATAACAGAAAAATTGCCTGTGCCTCTCAGTGGTGGGACTGAGAATAATGGGGTGACAGAGCAGAGGGAGGCAACGTCTGATCCGGTTTTTTTTAGGTTCAAAGTCCCTAACTGACACAAACTRAAACACTATGCTATCCAAATGAATTTATCAGCATCTGAACAATCCCAGCCACCCTTCTGTCAGCTGGACAGGCAGAGAACAGAAGTGCTGGGCTTTGTTATTGCAAGAGAGAACAGGGCCTTCATTTTTGGGTTTTGCTTTTGCTCCATTTACCTGTGTGGAACAGACATGAGCATTCCCTCCTCCCTCTCAATTCCCATATTTATTCCCTGGAACTCATTTCCCATGCCTTGCCTTTCTTACCTCGAAAGAGCTGAAACAGCCATGAGAAATGAGGCACTAATTAAGACATCCAGACTCCCAAGCCCTTCCCRAAACAGAGCTCACTTGTTGGGGTTTCTCTGTTTCGGGAGGCCTTGCTCAGCATGACAATGGTCAGGCACATTTCTGAGCCACTCCGGAAAACTGGATTAGAAYCAAAGCCCGAGATCCCAAATTTAAATGATAACAAAAGTATCTGYCTTGGCGTTTGTGGGCGCCCCTGCTACGAAACAATTCTGTTGCCAGATCAACGCAGAAACTGCCGAGCGTCCCCGGCAGATTAATGCCTGTCTCTTCACTGTTAATCTCAGTATTCGTGATTATCCTCCAGTTTGAAAGACAAAAGTAAGCAGGGCCTGTAGACCACAACAACAACAACATCTTGAATTTTGAAGGCAATCTGCTCTTAGAAGAATCTGAAAAGGACACATGAGCTACAGAAGAACAGAAATCCCAGAGGTTGGCACATTCACGTCCTGATTTTGTTGGACACTCAGCAACAGAGAGTCACAGAGTCCTAAAATCTGTGGTTATCATCATCCTAAAGGCATCTAGCCTGTTCCCTGCTTAGTCCAGAACAGCCACCAGAAATGGTGACAGCTGGAAACGGGCTGGACCAACAGCACCATCCACATCCTGCTTTCCAACACAGCTTTTTCCAGAACGATCAGAGTTTTGAGGAATTCTCGTGTGCTCATGTGGTGGTAGGAGGTCAGTGTTCCTCTCAGATACCTGACCAACCACAGCACTGACACAAACCCCTTCAAAAAGGAAACCAGAAGAAAAMTTGCCAGCTACAAACAACCTGCCAGCCCTGGCTTCATCTCTGGGTACAGAGTAATTAAGAGATGAMATGGATGCGTATAATTAAGAGATAAAAAAAGATGGAATGTGGATTTGTGACACTGCTCTGGGCATGTTGTCCTTACACTGCACTCCATGGCACTGGAGAGAATCACCTGAGAATCACAGCTMCTGTGAGGCAATGGAGATAAAGGAAGATCTGGACAAAATGGAAAAAAACAGATGAATGCGTGAATCTTGGACTGCAAAAACAAAACAGGGCAGCACAAGATCTTTTTTCTCCAGTCCTGTGTCACTTTTAAGCAAGCTGTGGAGTGCAGCATGCTCAATAAGATATGAAGAAAAAGGAGAAGTGAGATTTATTTGTCCTTGCAAGCTGCCAATCAACCCAGCAACAAAAAATGGGGCTTCCCTTCTCTGCCTAGGACCCTGGTTCAGCAGGCACAGTTTGACAAAACCTGCTTCTAGCCCAAAGGGGTGCAGGGTTTCAAGAGAGACCAGAGGATGAACTGGGTTAGGCTTTTGAAGCTTTTCTGACAAAGGAAAGGAAGCCAGAATATAAAAAATACATTATGAAAAAGGAATTTTTTTCCGTATCCTTCTACCTTTTCAACATACTTAATGCTACTTGTCCTATTAACCTCTTCTGAACCGCAGACTTCTGATTTGYTGAAATAAAGATGCTGCTGTACCCCACTGCTATTGCAATATATGATAAAAGCCAGTAGTTCTCATAGAAAACCCTGCTGAAATCATTAGCAGTCTCCCAGAGTAAGGACTGTGTCAGGTAGTGACAAATCCTTTTCTAAAAGGGAGCTTGAAATGAAAATAACTTTTTTTTTTTTAATATGTCCATATGCCTTTGCACTGGAAGTAGAGAAAAATTCTCTGCTGGAAACATTTCTGACTGAGGGAGGCGAAGGTAGGACGCATCAAATAATAAAGAGAGAGGGGAGAAATATTATTTATGGGAAGTTGGCGAGGAAAGCACTGCCCTGCTCTCAGCCCTGGTCTGAGCGTGTCCCCCTCGTGTGTCCCCTACAGCCCCGACCCAGGAGCTGCTGCCCCGCTGACCTTGGCAGCTGCAGGACCCAGATGCCCAGCTCCAGGAGGAATCTCTGCAGCGGTGTCACGGGGTGTCAGCTCATCTTCCCTGCCCTGCTCCTCTGACAGACCCGCCTGTGGGGTCTGGTGTGGGGTCAGCTGCYGCTGCGCCGCTCTGTCCTCCTTGAAGTCACTTTCCTTTGATTTCTGAGCATGAGGTGCGTTCTCTTGACAAGATGCATCTGCAGTGTCTGATTAGGGTAAAGGAGCCGTGTGTGGGGAATATTCCCTATATTTTACATGTAACAGCACGCTAGCTGCCAGTAGCCCCACTGGCCTCCAAGTGACAGATGAAACTTGGARCCTTCTAGGAAGCAGAGAGGCAAAATATCCGAGAATAACTGTACACAGATCTTTGCTTTACTGAGGGTAAAATAGCCAGATTTTCACATTTCATGATTTAATCTAATTCCTGGAAATATCATAATATTATAGACATAATATTTAACATCATAGAGATGTTAAATAAAAACTAATAGGCTCATAAAAGCCAAGCAGGATAGAGACGCAGTATGTCTGTTTATTGTTAAAAGCACCATTACTGAAAAAAACAGGTTTTTTTTTTTTTATATTTTTATCTGAAACAGTAAATTTTAAGACTAAGGCAAAAAAAAATCATACAACTGCTTAATGGAGCTTTCTTTGTATCTGAAGGGYCTATGAATATAAAAGCGTATCAGGGCCAAATCCAGAAGGTCTTACTCGAGCAAAACTGATTTTAGTGGAAATAAAGCCTGATGGACTAAAGGATTTGGTCAGTAATTTATGGGACCCTTATCTCTGATCCACCTTCTAGGAATGCTAGCTTGTGGTACAGAGCAATGTAATATGCTTAAATATCTATGATTAATTCGGGTAATCTGGTTTATAGAGCCCGCTTATGTAAATGAAAAGGATTTACCTTTATGTCTGAGATGAAAAAAAATATACATCAGATACAGCGAACCACACATTACAGAAAATGGCCTGGCTGAATTGTATTAATGTCTCAAAAATGTTGAGAAATGCTGTATCTTCTCCTTAAGCCAGTAATCATAGTACCTACAAATTGCATATCTTATCCTGCTTTACACATATGCAGAAGTGGGCAGCGGCTGTTTTGAAGACGGCATATCTCTCATTTGTACTCCTTACAACACGCTTTTCAAAGCCTAACAGAGGACTGCAGCTAAAGACTTTCAAAATGAGGAGAGGGCTGTGAAGGATTAGTGCTTTACCTGGGAAATGGAGCAGAAGTCAACTATCAAAGCAAAACAGCAACATTCCCGCGGGCCCGGTCTTAAGGACGGGAGGTTTTCATGTGATGAAGTGGTAATTCAGTTCAAAGTCTCGGGGAGAACTCCCTTTGTACGTCTGTCCAACAAGAACTACAAATTTACAGATAATARGTAGAGGAGGGACCAGTGTGATCATCTCGCCTGACACTCTCCAAAGAACACTTCTCTGAGCTAGCTCTGGTTTGAGAAACACTGTCTCCTGCKTCAAAATCCCCCTTCCATTTCCACTGGCATCCTGGGATAATTCCCTGCACTTCAGAGGAGCAGGTCTGAAGACACAGATCCTCGACAAAGAATTCCCACTGCACTGACAGTTGTCCAAATCCCCAGCCAGGGGGTCCCTGATTCACCCTTTCTTTGTTATTTGCAGCAGATGGAACAGCCCCTCTCTGGCACAGAATCACGAAAGAGCCTTTGAGGCAAGTGGAACGTGGAGCATCCTTCAGAAGAGCCCTGCACCCTCCCTGCTCCAGCAGCAAGATCCTTAATTATAAGATCAGAGGATGGTTTGGGCTGGAAAGGACCTTAGGATCATCTGGTTCCAACCCCCTGTACCCYRGGCAGGGACACTTTCCCCTAGACCAGGCTGCTCCAAGCCRTGTCCAACCAGGCCTTGGACACTCAGGAACGGGAATTTTTTATAACTAAAGCCACTTCCTAGCTCTAGAAGAGAAATATGGCCATTTGCAATGGCTAGTAAGGAGGAATTATGGCTAATACAGACTTTAACATTAGATAACACTAGGTAACGCGTGATAATTTCTCAAAAAGAGAAAAACAGATGTGCTTTTTGAAGAAAAACTACAAGTTCTGCACCTTCAGGTTAAATCAGGACAGAGAAATGAGGGACAGGAGCTCTAGATCCAGCTTGGACAATGTAGAARCTGATTTTTTTCACCTAACACTAGCTGAACAGTAACTGTTCCACAGTATTTCTAAGATGAGSAAGATGATCTGGTTGAGTGGAGCTAGACTAAAACAGACTTCAGCAACAGAAAGTTTAAGCCAATATTCTTTCCTCAGKCCATATTATTATACCTACCACACTGTGCAATACAACCCCTGTATGCAATCCCCACAGCCAAAATCAGCTTAGTAAAATCAAGTTTAGTAAAACAATGTAAATAAGATGAGGCATTAAAAAAAAAAAAGCTCTGATTTCATATTAAAGTGAAATCAACACCCTCAACCAATACAGACGTCCATAAAGAGATAAAACACCTCAAAGCAAAGCATCTGTGTTTGTGCTGCTATTTCATGTCAAGGCAATTACAGTGATGTTATTAGGAAAGATCAGGAAGGGAGCAGTGTTGTCATATAGGGAGAAGAGAAAACAAACCGTTAAGCAATCATGTAGAACATCTTAAAGCTGGTGAGGGAACAAAGCTGAGCACTGTCAGGGTATTGATCTGCTCCAGAAGGTGCAGAGTTCTGCACYGCTGTGATTGCCTTCCCTGCTGGGTTTAGAGAGGGCTGGAAGAATACAGTATTGATCAGGCCCAGTTCCTGAGAAGTAACTCAGTGATAAACACCGGCTCCAGCCCACGGCTCTGACAGCAAACTGTTGCAAACCAGTAGAGCTCAGAGCTCCTGTAACACCTGAGCAGTGCCCACTGCATTTCCAGCAGCAAAACACCTGAAGACTCGGCTACTGCTCCCATTCTTTTCATTCAAATATGAGAAAATTTCTGAGGAATGCAGGGTATTATTTATTCTTTAGTCAGAAAAYAGTTATTCCTTATTATTTCTTACACATTCAGAAAATACTGATTATATAAGGAGGCTTCGCCTTAGCTGGAGCCTAGCAGAAAATAAACCTAAAGTCGTGTGTTTCCTCCATTTCTTCCCATTCACTATAATGCTGTGGCAGGACAGAAAAACACTCTCCTCATTTATTTTCTTGCCTATCAGTGAAATCTCATGATTCTGTAACAACTGGGCACTCCAAAGAAAGCATTTCTACTCTTAACAATGCTGTCCTACAGAGGTAAAACTCATGTTAGTAAATGCAGCCTGGAGAAAAAGGCCACCCTGCACCTGCATTTCAAGTGTCTYGGGCTGCAGCTGCGTCCCCTCTGGTGGCATCAATCCTGGTGGCACTACAAAGCAGCAGACACAGGGAAGAACAAAGAGGTTTTAAGCCCTGACTGATGAGAACACAAACTTTAGGCAGTTAAACTACAGACATGGTGGGTGGTTCAGGAAGCACCACAAGGCCTGAGTGTTGGGGCAAAAGGAAACCTGTCCCATGGAGCCCTCAGCTGTTTATTTCTGTCCTGTCTCAGGCTCACCTGGAAAGGTCCATCAGTGAATAAAACCTGAACCGCCTTCTCTGAGACACCGTCAGCTTGTTCTGCCTTGTTTCTGTGTTTGTGCTCAACACTTCTGGGAATGCCTTGAACTTTCACTGCGTTAAGCCTGAATCTCTTCATGGCCAATGCTGATCAGCAGCTTGACCTGGGGAWCAGCCCGAGCTGCAGGATTTCCCTGTGTGTGGACGCCGAGCCTCGCCCCTGGGAGCCCAGCCTTCCATCGCGGTGTTTTCACGCGCAGCTGAGAACCGCGGCCGCMGGGTCAAATTTCCACAAATGGTGAAGGCACTGCATTTCCAAAAGGATTGCTGTGGGGCTGCATGGGCCCGCTCCCAGCAGGCCCTCGGGAGAGCAATTGCTTGTTTTCTCTCTCRGCTGCACAGGTGCATAACCTCACCTGTGCTCCCCAGCTCCTCACACTGAAAGAATTCCCCCTCCACRCTCTGTCAGGTCTGCTGAAAGATGCTCCATCTTTCTGCTAGGCAGACACAGATCTTTTATCACATCACTTCTGCAAACAGCACACATACATTTTTTATTTTAGGGTTTGTTTTTTTTTCATCTTTGTTTTTTTTCCTTTTTTTTTTTTTTTTTTTTTTTTTTTTTTTTTTGCAACACCGAGAACAAAAGAAAACTGTTTACCAGACACAGACACCTGGTTTGGGTTTTGTTTTGCTCTGTTGCTCTCTGAATTCAACTCTGTTTTTAAATAAAGAGACGCAGAAGAAGCAGGAGACCTCCTGGGTCAGCCGGGTCAGCCTCCTCTATCGAGCAGGATTTTCCCATACACTCTGACCCCCTCAAGGATTTTATCTGCCCTGTTTTTCGAACACCTCTAATGATGGTGACTCAGCTACCTCACTAGGCAGCTTATTCATCTGTCTAGCCTAATTGCTCTTAGCTTCATTTTGTCTTCCTTTGTATGCAATGTGAAATTTTCCTTTTTTTTTTTTTTAATTTTTGGACCATTTCTTTATCAAGGCAGGGGGAGGAGGGCAGTTAAAAACTGTCATCTTCAAAAACAACCTCACAGTTTCTTCCAATCTGAAAATATCTGCAAAGCACAACAACACTATTGTCATGTCTAGCTTTTTAGCCTCCGTGTAATCTGGGTTTATTCACTGAAAGGGGTAAGAACAGTAAGAGCGGCAGAGGTCCTGGCACCCCTTCTTTCCTGCAGGAGCAGGGATGGTATCATCAAGATAATCTTCCCTAGACAGAGAAATGGAGTCTAACAGTCAGAAATCCTTGTCTSGAAGAACAAGACTCGAAGGGAAAGRCAACCAGGCATCATCAGAGCAAACAGACACTGCTTTGGTGATGGTGGACCRYGTCTCCAGACCTTCCCCAAGGAGGAAACACTAATTTCCTTTAGTTCTTGAATCAGGGAACAGCATCAGCCCAGTAACTRGTAAGAAAGATTTTGGGATACTGGTGCAGAATGCCGGTGAGGAYAACTGAGTCCCTTGTCCCAGGAGTGGGGATGCCACTCACTTGAGAAGGCAACACAACCTAAAGACTTAAAGGATTAACAGGGCAGAGCAAGAGCTCTCATCCAAACGTGAATGGCTCTGTCAGACACAGAATTGCAAACTTATATCCCAAAATGGGCTGGAATCAGAGCAAGGGGCATTGCTCTGCAGCCTGGCAGGGACACAAAGTGACATCGGGCAGAGGCAGCTCTGGCTGGCACCTCTCGAGAGATTAATCTGCAGCAGACTCCCAGCTCTCCCCTGGTTCTGWATCTGATGCTTCCTCATAGAAGGATGCAACCCACATCCAGTGACCTTCAATCAGTGAGCTTAAACTCTGGTTTGAAATAAAAGTGTAGTTTGGGCCATGATCTTTACAAGAGYTCACACTACTGGCTTATAATACTGAATAGCATCAATGTAGAAAGCTGCAGAAGATCCAGCTAAAGAGAGGCATTGATGAGTATTTTCATTTTGTTTATCATTTTATTTTTCGGTTTGTTTTTATTTAACTCTAATTTTTATTCAAATGCTTAGAACTAGGCTTGGGCAAKATAATTCCTCTTCATTAAAAGAAACCTCCAAAAACAAAACAACCACTAACAGACAAACAAAACAAAATTGCGGCTTGAAAAACGGAGCTCATCTGTAAATATTACTGGGTTCTGTTCCAGTCTAAAGAATCCRTAAAAGATAAAAAGAGAAAGGAGGATTTGATCAAAAAAGATAGGGGAGAGAAGAAAAGGCAAAAAATGAAGCCAGATGGCAAAGGAAAATAAAGAGGTGGTGGCTGTGGACAGAAGAACATGCTCAGGTAAAGAAATGTGTCAGAAGTGCTCAGCAGAGTCACTTACACACCGTGTGTTTCTTGTCACCCAAACCACCTGAACAACTTATTTCAATGCCTCGTTTCCAACCATTTAGACAGGCTTACACTTAAACACCTTACAGAGCTAAAGCTGCAGAGAAGGGCCTTTCCTTTCCAGTTAAGAGACCATTTTGGAAATGTCTTTGACCAAAGCACACCTCTAAACTGGTAGGTGTTGGACTGGGAGATGTAAGGGTCGGTGAAGTGGAAGACTTGTGGGGAGAAGCATATTCTGCCATCTCCTATGCTCCCTTACAAAATCAGACTCTGAGAGGTTTGTGAAAGGACAAGGACCAGATCACCCTTCTGATCTTAATTCATTTCATGTTTAAAAGGTGGTAGATCAAGAGACTGCTTTACAGSAAGCAAGAGGATTCTCTATTCTCTCTGCAATCCTGCAATACAGGAATATACATACAAACGTTTCATAAATTAAGATAGCTCTGAAAAGGCTTTGATTATTTTCTTATTAATTCCTTTGTAAAATGAAGCTTGTTTTCCTAGTCCTTGAATGCCAAGGACTGTATTGAAAGCCCCTAAAGTAAAAAGAGGCAAGGGGGAGAACAGGCTTTTCCACGGCCACTAAATGAGAGGAGGGCAGAGCTGCAGCAGAGTTACTGAAGTGAACAACCTTGATCTGACCAAAAGGAGTCGTTTAATTTTAGATACTCCCCAAAGGTTTTATTCCTCTTGGCTGCCAGGCCAGAAATGTCAGGCGTGTTGAGATGGGGCACCCTGGAAAGTGCTGAGCCTGAGAGGCAGCAAACAGGTTCCGCATGACTGCTGTTAGGTCTGGGAGCCTCCACRGAGAGCTGAACCCTTTGACCAGATAGGTGTGAACCAAAGAGGGGACTGGGTCATTTCTTTTCAAAGTTTTCTTTGCTTTACAAAGGCTTAAAGAATTATTTTTTTTTAAATTACAAGAAGCTCCAAACCTTTAGTTTCAAAGGAGGAAAATAAAAAAAAAATTAGAAAAAAAAAAATTGAGCACATTCTTTTCACAAATAAATGACACAACAGGGAARGACCCAGCAGGGGAATTAAAGCCCTTTTTCTGACTGATCCAGCAGCATTTTTCTAGGCATTAGCTAGACTTAAAACAATAATGAAGTTTGTCACTGTGTATGTCATAGAGCAGATCTCTCTAAACCTCAAGGTTTCTAAACTGTAATATCTGTGGGGAAAGAAATGCCTTCTGCTATGGATATACATAGCACCAAGTACAACAAGGTCTAGCTCTTGACAAAGGTCTCCAGCTGATGTTGAAATACAAATAACTAATGGGACAAGATGGAAATTGTGCTCTAATCCTCCCAGTGGCTATTGTATAATGAAATGAATGGGGACCTTGGGAGAAAAGGAACAGAATTGTACCCTGTGAACACACAGCTGCAGATTCAGTGGCTGGGCACTGCCAGTGTAGGTCCAGCCCCACACTCACTGAAAAAAAAAATGTACAAAACTCCTTGAACTGTCTTCACTAAATTGAGCAATCCATGAAAATTTATTTTTGAAATGTATGGGTTGAAAATGTGCACAAGGGCAGACCTGGTGACCGTGTCTGCTGTCCGTGATCCTCTGTGCATCTGTCCACAACCAGTGACTGACTGCCAGGGCCTGGAGTTTTGTAAGGACACAAGGACTTTTATTGAYCCCAATCCCAAACGAGGATATATCACCCCAAAAGTTAGCATGCGGACATGATAAGCTATTAACATTACCAACTGCACAAAGCATCTCCCTAAAATTCAGTAGGAAAGGCAGATCAATCCAGCTTATGGAACATTGTTCCATGATGGCCAAAACTGAAAAGTGTTACACCTAATTGACAGTAATACAAACCTAAAAGTAATGTTTGCACACACACTTTTAATTTCAGACAAATCTAGAGAGTTTTCTCAAAAACTCATGGAATTTTTATTGTGTGTTTGCTTTGCAAAAAACTGCTTTGTCTTTACATGTGGTTTGACCTAAAATCTGCAATAAGGTGCAATTTTCCTGACCTACACAAAGAAATACAAAACCAGACATCCAGTTTTGTTTGTTTTTTTTTTCCCTCTGTCTATAGCCATGCAATTTCAATTGCAATTTTCACATGGCCAAGTGCCACAAGACAAATGCCATGACTCCCAGAGCCAGGGGCTGCTTTTRGGATGCCTGAGGAAGGGGACAATGGCAGCTGCCATGAATGCCACCATTCCTTGGTGGCTGCAGCTGTGTACARAGGTGACTTGACACTGGATATTCATAAACTGAGCTCATCACRTGTCTTAAACAGCATCTGCCAGAGTACTGCTTTGCCACCAAATTCGTGAGAACCCAAGTGCTGGAAAAATATTTGAATTGTTCACAGGTTTCCTTGAGCAGCAATCAGTATAAAATCTTCCATTTCCTTTATGTGCATTTGATGCACCGGTTTTGCAGAATTTAGCAACGTTTGCTGCGTATTTTAATAGAAATAGGCCAAGATGCTGAAAACTGAATTGCCATCACATTTCTGAATACCTACATGAAAGAGGAAGCAACCAGCACTGCAGGCATCTAAAGCAAAGGGTATCAAGATCATCCAAGTTCAGTCTTGAATGTGCAGTTAATAAATTCTTCAAAAAAAATTCTTGCCCAGACCCCAAATACTTTCATGAAACACTCCTGGATTAAAATGCTAAACTTTCCTCTCTGAACTTTGTTGTTAAATAACTTGATCGTTCAAGATGCAGAGTTACAAACTGCCTTGGATTTGTATGAAAATTAGAGGTATTTATCCTTTGCAAAAACACCAGGTTTTAGCTGACAGGACAACTTGAGTGCATCTCATAACTTTCAAGAGTTCTTGTTAGACCCTTCTGAAAAAACACTGTTAAATGTCAGTTTTGAAGGGGAACAGCAATTCTTCACCGGAGTGAAAGGGCAACAATCAATGGTCAATCGTCAATTTTGCCACAAACTTTGGTCTAACCTTCAACAACTCATTTAATTTCTCCACACCTTAACTTACTAATGAACTAAAGGTTGTATTTACCTTTTCCCTCTATCCTTTGCTTCTAGAGACTGAAAGCAGTTTAGGTGAGACCCAGATAAAAACCCATAGCTCAGGGAACTTATTGAATGCAGCATTTTAATAGAGCTGTAGGGGATGCCTACAGCTCAGCTTGAGCACGTTTGAATTCCTGGGAAAAATATACACATTAAACAGGACTGGGAGGAAAAAGGAAAAAGATTCCAATTATCAGGTGGTGGGAGCAGAGTCAATCAGGAGGAGCCATTCTCTCTCCCTCCCTTCCCCAAAACAATGTAGGTGGTAGCACATCGAGTCTTCAGATTGCACCATAGGATGCAGAGCCACAGCTCAGCTTTCAGTGTTACTAATAAAAGGTTAAGGTCTCGAGCTATTTTTTAATTTAGATCTGTTGTTTGGTAATTGGAATAAACATTCAAATTTGAGCATCAAATTTCTCATTAGTTTCACATCAATACCTGTGCTGAAACTATGGATCAGTGAACTGAGTTTCTCACTGCCCAAGTGAATTCATTAATCATTCTCTCCTAAGATGGGCACATAAGCAGACAGCTGTTCTAAGCAGCTGTCTTCTGATAAAACTCCTAACGTGCACACTGCTTAAA
>NW_026623663.1:501853-540935 GCF_030028575.1 Malurus melanocephalus
CTGCCTGCATGGGCAGGCCTGGCAGAGAAAGGAACTGGATCCCCACTCAACAATGCATTCCAATTTGTAAATGGTCACTTTATGGTTACAGACAGAAAGTTTTAAAACCATTAAGACTTAGTTACCACTTCTTATCTGGGGTATCATGAGGAAGAAGAAATACAAAACCAGACACTGATGAATGTATTCAATGGACAGGTATAATCTTAAACCAGGCCCAGTTAATTTTTTTTTTCTATCTACAGCCATGCAGTTTCAATTCTTCATCTACTATTCCCATTCTTCTAATAACAGATATTTAGATTTATTTTCATATACCTTGATGGGCTTGGATGARATAGGCATTATGGCACGCATTAGTCTCCTATTTTCCATTACAGCCAAAACAAGTGCTTAAGTAACTGGAGCTTATCCTATTTAAATATATGCAATCAGGAAATTTGAGATTGCCTTGATGGACCATATAATATTTCCTTTAGAAGCTCCCTGATATGCCATCGTCTACAAGTTCATCCATACAGCAAATGGTCTCACTGGGTAACCTTTCCCCAGCTGCGTCACCCACACCAAAGAAAGGTGAGACCATTGAAAAATGTATAAACAAGGACTTTTGAACTGACTTTGCCCAGGAGACAGGAAAAGATTGTATAAACACACCTTTTAATACCCTGAAACATTGCAAAATCTTTGCYGTATGTTAAAAAGGGTGTTTTAYGTATTTGGTATCAGGTGAGKTTGAATGAAAATGTTTTCTTATTTTATAAATTGCCCAAGTTTTACTCAGCAAAATTGTAGGTTTGTTGAAAATTGCATAGGCAGAGGCATTCAAACATATCTGGGTTTTTTTTTTTTTTGTAGAAAAATTAGCTTCCTGGCTTCATACAGGGCCATCAGACAATACAAAAATAAAGAAGTAAAATGAAACTAAGAGTCCATGTAAGCGTCGAAGTCAGTTATAAGTTTAGTAAAAATTTGACCTGAATTTTTATTCAGTTATTCCATTTGGAAAACTCTCCCTGAACATTGTTCTGAGTCAAGGAGATTTCACACACTGCTTTGTGTTTCACCAGAAAGCCCCAGGACGTGGTAATAGAGGCACTGATCAAAAATGCAGATGTGGCACTTGGGGACACGGTTTGGGGGTGAACGTGGCAGTGCTGGACCCAATGGCCTTARAGGTCCTTTCCAACCTGAACTTCTATGATTCTATTCTACAATTCCACAGTGGAGGAGCTGGGCTGATACCATATCCCAGTGYTGTTCCCAAAACAGTTTGTTATCAAATACTTCACATTACTTGGAATTTGATTTTTWAAAAAAAGCATAATCTTTAACAAGGCAGTGCGCGCATAGTGACAAAAGGAGACATTTCAATTTCCTCTACTTAAGTTATTATGGCAAAGTGCATGGGAAGCAACAAAATCTTTGCTCTGGCCCTTGCAAATGTTGCCCTTGTCACACCTTCAGCCAGATTATGATAATTTTACCAGAAGTTACAACAAATGGAAGATTCAGGAGAAATGAAGAATTATGAAGAATTCTGCAGTACCTGTCCTGAAGCAAGAAATAGCATACCATGCTCAACTGAGGTTTTCAGAAGACGATCAAAGAAAAATTTCTCATCTCCAATGGTGTCAATAGCAAAGCTTGTACCAACTTCCAAAGGCCAAATTCTGGTGGCTTTGCTCACAAGGAATCACTCTTTATTTCATGCGTATTCCACTGACATCAGCAGARGAAGGGATGAAGTAAGGGCTACTGAATCTGAATGCAGCATCATAATTTGATGCAAAGCAATAAAATTGGGATACTTGTATCACTTTCTGACTCAATTCCTAGGTACTGTTGGAGGAGATAAATCTATTTTTCTTCCAAGTTACAACATTATCTTAATTTCAGCATTTAACATGTTTCCTTCCTAAAGGAAATGCAGATCTTCTTAAATGCTGGTACTCAGACAATTATCCTTGACAAATCACCTGGAGATTTTCTTTTTTTAAAAAACAATAATTCACTCCTCATCTAATTCCCATTAAAGTAATAATTCGTAAAAATGAAAATTACTGCGAGAGCTTGACCAAAGCTTGTACCTATGGTTAAATATGTACAGCAGCTTCCTGAATGAGGYCATTGATCAAAATAGTTTTCAAGGGCTTTGGCTTTAAAGAAAAACACTGATATCAAAGGATACAGTGAAATCATACACAGCAGTTAAAAATATCTCTGCCTCCTGTTGAGGTGTAACTCTGCTGCACTCGGACTGTTTACCCCCTTGGTTTCATTCTAAGCCTCAAAGGACAAGGCACGAGAATGAAGAATAACCTGGCCTGRTCTCTTCCTAGCCCCAAAAGTCTACCAATTCTAATAGTTTTACACGGTAAACATCTTCCAGGTCCCAACTTCCTCCCTGTCGTTTCTTTTCATCTCTTGTACAAGATGTGTTACGCTTTGAAGTCGTTGATGTATTAACAAAATTATCAAAACCTCCTAACAGGGATCTACAGCCAATGTGTCACATGCAACATAAATAGGAAGGACATCCTGTGCAGGAGCTTTCAACCCAAACAACAAAGATGGATAAGAAATAAYAGAAAGGAAGGTTTGCTATCCAATTTTGGACATTTTAGGGCAGCTAAGGATGGGACACCTAGAAATGTGCAAGCACACAGAAAACACCAGTGACAGCAAAACAAAGTAAGCAAAACTTTCCCCACAGTAAAGGCTGTTTATTAAGAATCTGTCTCCTACCAAGATTTTTCATAGGCCCCCAACCAAGTGACACTGCTCTAAACCAATTTTTTTTTTTTTTAAAAAAACTTCCTAAAGGTGAGTATCTCCTGGGGCAAGGTGTGGAACAGTGAAACAGTGCATATGTCAGCTCTCAGACATAAAGGATCCTGAGAAYGAGAGAGGTGCAGAGAAGAACCGGATTTCATTTTTATTGCTCAAACTAACGGAGTTTACAACTTACGGAATGAAAATAAGCACAGCGCACAAACCCATATTTTGAGAAGGACGCAAAGTGTATCATAGCGATATACCAATCCCATAATTCCTCAGAGAGCCAAATAACCTTTTCTCTTGATATAGGCATCAGGCATTGATCTGTCACACTGTTTGTTCTAGCAGAGCTCCCAGAGGTGCATTCAGTTTGAAACGTTAAGGCTAGTTCATTAGCCGTCCCTAGCTCGTTTCTCTCAGAGAATCAAGATAATACTGTGGTTAGTTAATGGCTTTCTCTTGTTTCCCCCAGAGCCTGCCTGTCTGAAGCCTGCAGGCCCAAGCAGCTTTCTCTTTTCCCCCCTTCCYTTCACTATCAGTCACAGCTGGTGAGGCTTGCAGGAGCCTGGCTTGTTTGGGAACAGCTGATGGCACAAATGGTTGAGTCTGTGCTGCAAACAACCACCTTGGCCCCTGCTGCCAGAGAGRAGGGCAACTGCCTGCACAGCCATGGGGAACGAGGGATGGAGGRAAGGGGAACTCCTCATCGTGGTGCAACAAATGGGTATCATTCAGAGAAAATGCCAAAATTATAAAATTAAATAAGGAAAAAGCATTTTTGTTTCAGGGAGCTGCTGAGATGCACTATTTCCYAAATAAAACTGACTTTCACAGGGAACTGCTGTCTCCAGAGTCAGGAAATGTCACCTGCCTTGCTCWGGGCTTCTGTTGTTTATCATCACAGTTTGGAGGCTGGGTAGTCACAGACAAGGATCTCTCCCAAGAGCCATCCCACTAACAGCTCCTAATGGATGGGCAACATTCCCTGGACTTTTGCCTTCTGCTTAACACATTCCATCCCTCACCATCCTCACGTAAAWGCGGAAGCGAGTCGCCCACCTGGAGAGGCTCCAGCACTGCCGCAAACATCGCAAGGCTAAATGTAGCAGCTTAAAACATGTTTATCTCTCATTTTTAGCTCGCATTTAGGCTTTGTAAAATTAATATCTGATTCCATGAAAGCAAGACAATGGCAGTGTTGATGAGTGTCAGGTATCTGCAGTGAAAGTTCTCTTTGCAGGGTTGTCCCTCGGTGTTGACCCGCAGTGTCCCCGCTATCCCGGTGCCTCCCTCCTTTATCTGCCCCTCAAGAAAGGCTGCAGGATGATTTTATCTGCCTCCCAGTTTACCCATTGGGGAGAAAATTTAGGCTTGTAAGTGTTTTCTCTTGCAAGTGTTCTCATCTCAGACATTCAGAGCTGCTTTTGCTCGCCAAGCAAACAGCAGCGAGCTATTTACAGAAATCCTGCTGGAGATAGCAATAGGCAGGATGGTGACTATCAGATAAAACCCAGTTTGAGAGACAACTGTTTCATATTTGCACAGGATTTTTTTTTTGCTTGGAACACTTAAGTACACACCCGCCCAATAAAATATAACAAAATATAAAATAAAAGCTGCTCTTTGGGATACAGATTTATGATGCTGCTGAATGAGCCTAAGTGAGAACTGCCACCAAAAGAAATTACCTTTCCCCACCACTCCCCTTCTCTGCACAGAAGAGGGAGGGCTGGTTTTGCATTATCTTAGACATGGAGTCCAGCAGAAAGTTATTTAYTCCTTCACTTGGGAGAAATTTTCACTCATTGAGTCCTCTGAACCAACACTGCAGGGCCCACTGARTCCTGTGGTGACCCAAGAGAAGCAGCAGCTCACTATCAGAATGACTCAGCCACWGGTAAAACTGATAAAACCACGTCAGCCACACAGGCAGCCAACACCTCCAAAATGTCATGGAATAGGTACTATAGCCATGAGAACAGACAGACCAAGAGCAGCATCTGAGCCAGTCACAAAACCAAGGCATCTCCTTAGGCATTCACCAAAATATGTGCGAAAGCTGAATGTTAACAAAGAGAAAGGAAAGATTTCCTGGACAAATTTTGGTACTTGATCAGAACAGAATTAGAAAAATGAACTTGAAACAACAAACGTGGCAGGTTCTTTTTTCGACTGCTCCAAATCTTGCCCTTCCACTGGGCCTACAGGTGGTGGAATGCTTTTGTTGTGTCCAGAAATCACACAGCAAAGACACATGAAATGAGATGGGAACACCTGTGCTTCCCAAAACACGAGCAAAAACAGCAATGAAATGGCAAAAGAAAATGTTCTTTCATCTGTGGAGAACATTAATGTTCTCTAGAAATGCACACCGTAGTGAGTTTTCATGAGACTGCAAATCCACCATCAAACACGCAAAGCAGAAGCCAGCAGGGCAAACGTACCCAGAATTTGTCCAACATTTTCAATTTCATGATCACTTTCCATGTAACAATGGAGGAAACAGATGACACTGACCTCACCCCAAATGCAAACGCTGTGATTGACATCACTCCACAACCTCTCAAYGACCTTCCCAGGAAAGTATGTTGTCCATCCATGCCCCATTTAAGAAACCCATTTCCAAGCCAGCATTTTATCCACAATTAAAGTCTCCCAGTTAAAGTCTCTTTGGCCTGCAAAGARCTACCCAGCCCAGGAGGGCTTAGAGGATTGAGTGTACTCCCTATGAATCCAGCAGGCCACACATCTACCTGGAAATACCTCTCCAATTCCTGTGTTACCCTCARCTTCTGTTTTACAATGCATCCAAGTCACTGACTCAACAATGAATTTGGTTCTGTGTTGCTCCTTCTTTCACAGAAAGGACTGCGACTTCCTCTCAAATGTCTACTCGAATCAAGCATTGTTTTTGACAAAACCCAATTATCAGAAAGTAGCAGAGAAATTTTGGTGCAACTAGGCTATYATTTTCAAGGTGAGATAAAGTTGGCTTCTATTTATCAAATCTCTATTAAAGGCAGGAGATGTATTAAGGAAATGGAGAGGGCTATTTAGTCATCTTTGCTAAGAGCTCCATTTTCTATGGATGAAACATGCTATTTAATGATTAACTATTATTATTTTTATGTSCTATTTTATGGCACCATGTCTTGCTATAAGGCAACTATTTACTACTCTGAGCACTTAGTAAAAAGAATTATCATCCTTTGCTGTCTTTTCTTACCAAGGAAGTGAAAGGAAAGAAAGTTACAATTTTAAGAATAATACTTTTAGCAGAAGTGATTTATGACCCCTGTTAGCAATGATCCTACTCACATCTTACATACAGAATACCTAAAATACAAAAAAAAAAAAAACCCCAAAAAAACCCCAAAACATAAAGATTAACTAATCAAGTACCAAAATAATTGGAAAAGCACTATTTCACAAAATAGTACACAACAGGTCTAGCAACTCCTGTAGACATCTGTTTGTCATTCATCTAGAACATTTTTGGGGACTGTAATTTGGTAAATCACATCTGTGAATACTGAAAATGACGCAAATATGAAAGAAAATGTTGTCAGGAAATTCATGCACCTTTCAGAACAAAACCAGATCATCCTTTCATTTGCTGTAAGGGACATGCCACAACATGGCATATTTTTCCTGCAGAGTCTGTGATCAAGACGTTTTTAGAAGATCTGAATTTGTGACAAAATTAGGAGAGAGAAAAGTTCAGAACGTTCAAGTCACTCGGCAATTCATTTTCAGATTTGATCTCATTTTGTGTTTTAATGAATGTTGAAATTTGGCTGGAGTCACTAGAAAGGACACGAGCTGACGTTTCCTTGCAAGAAGGCCTTCTAGCAGAATCCGAGCTCATGACTTCTTTCTCTGAAGTCTTAATTGGTTAGGACAGAGGATTCTTTCTTTTATTATTATTATTTCCCAAAGCAAAACTTGTTTCCCCAAGTGCTCCAAGAACAGACACTAAAAAAGAAATTAACATGTAAAACTGTAACATTTCTAACACTCCTACATGACCAAAAGGATGCAATTTTAGAACTGTGATTTGGAACCTACAAACATTTTAAACATTTGTCTTGTGGTTTATTTGTAAACTAATGAGTCTTGATGCTGCTCCCTATGCTCATGCTGCAATCTGTTGTTGGCCTTTTTGCAGCTTTAAGATCTACACTTTGGAGAATCACAGGGGGTGTTGGAAAAATAAGCCAACAGAAGCAGCATGATTAAATTTCACTTTTAACTTTTGAGGAACTAACATTAAGTACCATGTGTTTTTAATGCATGAAAACACCCTCGAAACTGGGGCACTGCAAGTTGGATTAAGATCAGCATTTCCTTTTCCTCAAGACCTTGCTAGATAAAATAGCCTGGGCTCTTTATTTTTTTTTTTTTTCTCCTTTCTTTTTCCTAAATGGCAGGTTGCCAGCAGCTAATTTAAACGTAACAATGGAAATAATCATTCTCACAAATTCAAGAATTTGTGTCTCTGTATCTACGGCAAATGTCTTTAGGCATTTTGCTAATTATTTTACTTACAGAAGGCAAGAACCAACAGGATTCTCATGCACATGTCTAAGCTGGCAAGCTTTAGGATGTGCTGTAGGATCGAGGGCGGGGTGTGCTCGTGCACTAAAATCACAAACTTCAAAGGGTTACACGAGGGAGGCTAATTGAGGAACCTCTTTCTATAATCTCGCACCGTGTATTTACTTTTGCTTTTTGGGATGTAGATGGTGCAGCAGTGTATGCAAACTTGTAAAATAAAACTTGTAGTGTCTGTAAGAACTTCATTTCACATATGACCTTTTACAGTAATTGGATCTGAATTATAATCAGTCACCTGAGTCCTGAAATAGATAAAATAGTTTTTTAATGTTAAAAAGTTTTAGCCCTTCGTTGATTATCTATCAGTGCTTACAGTCCTGTGAAAATAAGATAAATGAGAAATTTGGTCTCTAATTAGACTTCACTAGATTTACAGCTTTTAATTTATACGCCAATGCAACTCAGGCCGGCACTAACACAGATAGAGATGGAGCCACAGTTTTCAATTGATTTAACAATTTAATTGCAGCATTAACATCCATTAACATTTAACTAACCTTTTAAACTAACCTCAGGCACAACCTTAAAGACTAAATGAAGTAAAATTGCATATAAAAAGGTACTAACATACAGCTGTAAGAAGCCAGAGTGAATCTTTAGGGAGATTTAGCATTGCTTCCCCACATCAGCAGGAGGGAGTCTGTTTTCCTTCTTGCAAAATTCAGTAGGAAAGCATGCTCTAATTTATAGGAAAAGGAAATAGACACATTTGATGGTTATTAACTCTCATTTATATCTTCTTGYCTATACGTGATGTCTAAAAGACACAATATTCCTTACTCTGGTCATGCACTAAAGAACAATTTTATGACTCAGAGAAACAATATTCCCGGATTATCTGTGATAAAATGTGATGTAAGGGAATATAAAATAAGCCACTGAAGTTTGATATGAAAGAGAAACCTCGTATTTTAGAAACAACAGACAAATGGGGCTCCTCTTTATGTGGGTATAAATCTAAAGCAACTGCACCGAAGCTGCTGGAATTACTTCAGGTTTACCCCTGTGGTACCACRAGACAAAGCCATAGAAAATAAGCACGGGAAGCTTCTGATTTATATCTGTGCTGAGCACCCCGAATCTACTCCAAAGCAGCAGTAGCTGAGGGTGTTTGGGGCTTCAGCAGGGAAGTCCTGAGAGCCAGACCTGCAGTTGTGCATCCTTGTTCCACCAGTCTTGTGGCAGTGAAGGGTTTTTGAGGGGCTGCCTCCAGCACTGGGGGAGCCCCGCACGCAGAGGCCATAAGTCTGCATTCCAGCATTTACCACTGCATGTGCCCACAGCCCACCAGTAGGGCTGGGTCAGGATTTAAAGGTCTTTTGTTTCCCACACGGATGACAAACGGGAGTTTTGGGGACCTTTTAAAATGTCATTTAGGCATTCTCGACCTGCCGTGGTGTCAGATCTGACATAATTCTCTGTGCCATCTGTGTAATGCACAGATACTGTAAAAATTCATAATGTACTGGGGGGGGGATTGGTAGCACAGCGCAACATTTGGTATTTCTATTACCTAACCCAGATTGGTTTGGATTGAAGCACTGCTGGTACAGATGATTTCAGTGTGTTCACTGGTAACTTGTGTAAATTCTCACCAGCACTGCTGAGTTTCACACCCAAGGTCTCAGCTAACTGTGCGTGTTTTGTTACCATTGCTCTTTAAATAGGATTTAACATGAGCCAGGGAATATCAAAACATTAGGATGAAAGCCTGGAAACCATCACAGCCTTGTGCCTTTTGGTGGCAGGGATGAGCATCGTACAGGGTTTGTGGTCTGTCTTGACATGCAATGGTTACACAGGTTGCAATATTGATATTCCAAGGATTGAGAGTTCCCTAGCAGGACATGTTGACACCCTTGTAATGACTCCACTGGAATTATCAGTCAATCCAATCAGCTCTCTGCACCACTGTTTGACCACACACACACACACCAAAAAAGCACGAGGGCAACCATCTGGATATAAAAAACGTTGATACAACAGAACGTGCCACAGGATTTTCAAGCACCTTGTTGGAATTCACACTGCCACACTTGAGAAGAGTATCACGTGTTTGCCAAGTCCCTAAAGCCTTTGTTTTCAGCTCTTCCTCAGACTCCAGTGATAGACTSTAGGTGGGTATATAAACTCAATTAAAGTAGTTCTCGTAAACTCCCTTAACAAGTTACATAATTCCAACACAAACGTGTGGCCATACCATCCTTTTTTTGCACCATGTTAAGACAAATACCATGAAAGAAAATCCTAGGAAAGTTCAAACAAATTTTTARACACAAGCATCCACAATGGTATGAGTGCTTTAGAGAAAACCTGGATCCCCAGAGGAAACCCTGCTCGATCTTCTACCAAGTACTTTTCTAAGGTTAAAGATTATTTTGCTGTGTATCCCTGTGAACGCTTGCTAAAGTCTACCACGTATTCAATATTTGGTTGCTTGTTTTACTGAAAAAGCAGCCTTTTGAACTATAACATGTGGATTCATTGATCAGGGTTCATATGGAAAAAATAATCCCCCAAACATCAATACAACTTTTTTAAGCTGCCACTGCTATCTCCATACATCCAGAGGAGGTCAAATTTCCAGGATATGCACATAACCCATCTACCTCGGGCATCTTAGACTCATCACTTCAGTACTGCAACTTCTGCCATAAAAAACAGGACTTCCATTTCTTTCTGCCTCTGCCTCTCCACAATTGTGGATGGAAACTCCTCCACGCATATTCTCTCCTCCTGCTTTGTCATTTTATTTAATAATGTTTTTATATTATTTGCAAAATAAGGTGTTTGAGTCCATCATTTGCCAAATGCTGCTRCATAAAACAAAGTTTTGCTTGAAGGTTTTCAGAAATATGAACCAGTGTTCACATACGCAAGCTTGAAATACAAGCACCAAAATATGGTCTAAGATCTCCATGGAAAATTGGTTAATTTAGATGTTTTACAGGATTAAAGGACAGATCAACATACCAAAAAAAAAAAAAAAAAATCACACCAGTATAAAGAATTGTAAGGCAATAAACCTCATGTGTGTGCTAACAGGAAGATCGATATGAACTTACAGCTTTTAAAAGTGAAAATAACCTACAGGAACCTACAAGATGATTTTTCAGATTTCCTTCTTTAAAAAAAAAATCATTATATATTATTTACTTCAAATCCTCCCCTACATTAAAACCATCTTAACATCCTCTCAATATCCTGCTACGCAGAGTCTCTTTGATGGAAAGCTGCTGTGTGCCTCCCATCTTCTCTGTAGCTGGTTCAAGGGAGGCAATCAAAGGATGCAATCAAGGATGAGGTCAGAACCAGCCTGTGTTCTGCAAACTGGAAATTATCAGCTGATATAATAACATTCATCTAAACACAACCCTCGGGCTCCCCAGCAGTTCCCAGGAGAATGCACTCAGAGTGGGAAACACGGGAATGGTCTTGGGTCTCATTTTCAGCTCTCAGGGTTGATTCACATTCCARCCTACAGCCATCTAATATTTGGAGATATTCTGGATTTCACACCCGGCCTTCACACACGACTCCTCTTTGTATGAGAGGAGTGTGTGGTTCCTGTAGGCTCCACTTTGCATTTTCCAGCCCCATTCAGGTCTCAAGGACCCCACAGCACCTCGACAATCTCCCCTTTCTCAGACAACTGCAATATGAGTTCTGGCTCATCCGAATCACAGAACCTCAGCACTTAATGATAAACGACGTGGCACAGCAAACAAATCTTTAATCACCCTCCTGAACTTGCAAAGCACCATTTGGAAATGGGATGTGTTACACCAGGATAAAACCCCAGATAAAAAAGGCGAAATGTGTCCTCCATATAGAAATATATATATATATATATATATATATACACACACATGTATAATGCAAACAGGCAGCCAACTAACAAAATACTAGGGAATGACTCACTGAATCAGACATGACATCAGAGATGGAGAGGCCTATTATCTCATATATCCACTCTTCTGAATAGCCTTTGCATTGCTTTATTTAATTCTTTGTTCTCTTTGCCATTAAATATCCCTGCTGATTAGGTTTGCTCAATCTATCTCAATTAGATTTACCTCACTTTCCTAGTCAATTCAGTGCTTAGTCTAGGTTTATATAAATGAATTCTGGCCAYGCAGCAATTGCTTTTGGAATTAACTAAATATAATTATACCGTAATTTTGAGACTGCAATAACAGTGTAGTTACATGTAATCATTGTATAAAGTTATGAGTAACTGCRCAAAATTTATGTTCTTTTTGATTAACATATTAACACTTTTTTTTTTTTAAATCACAAATTGTGTGGACTGTATTTGGAAATTACTACGAATCCCCCATGCCTCAAAATAATATTTAAGACTCAATCCTCACAGTGCCAGCAATGAAGGGCACCCTAAAGGCAAAGACATCCCTCTCAAATTTCCCAGTACTTCCRTGGTGCCACACCAAAGATTCCACTCAGAAGTTTGAGGTTTTTTTCAACTTTGGCAGCAGTGCTGACTGGAAGTGCGTGAAAATTTGGAAAATATGTTCACAAAAATCACACAGATATAATTGAGAGTGAATAGCATGGTTAAGGCTTGATGCTCTGCTGTGGCCAAAAAGAKCTTCCTCCTAAAAAAGGATTCCCATTCTGTGTTCATGCTGTGCTAAACACAACAGGATTCATCCCTCAGGTGAATAATTTAGACAATACAAAAATACTACTAATTAATAATAATTATTTTAAAACTCCCTAACTTTAGGTTGCAGACATGTGCTGTAACATCTTTTAGCTTACAATCAGTGAGCTACAACATCATTTCCCAGACTTTTGTTTCCTAGACACAAAAAAAAAAAAAAAAAGAGAAAGAAAAAAGAAAGAATGAATTTGACAGGAAATGTGAAGTTAATTAACTGTATGTCCTCAATCTGATGCTTTTTTAAAGTTTCCAGAAAGAATTCCACTTTTTTCCTAGAAAAGATGTGCAAAAATGACTTGTCTGCAAATCCAATTAAAGTTGATAAATAATTCAGTTCAGGTAGCTCAATATTCAAATTGAAAGCCAGCATCCAATTTGAGGGGGGAAATAAGCATTAAAAAAACATCTTGAACACATTGTATTACATTGATACTTTGCAGCACAACTGGACTTTAAATTAAATTGACTATTTTTATTCAGATGACAAATTGCTCTAAACTCTAGTATTTAATAAATAATATTATAAAACATTAATAGGAATATAAATACTTAAATATTTATAACAATGAAGACCACAGATTGAGGATAGAGATCTAAGAACTAAAGGCAGACACAGTTCAGGGTATTTCCATCTCAAAAACTGGCCCCCATCTTGCAGTGAGCTTCATGAGGACTGTCACCTCTATTTGCCTTGCATGAGGGGCCTTCTCCAGGAAGTTTTCAGGATCTTTTCTCTTTTCAAGATGCCCTAAACCCAAGCACTAGACTACAGTGAATGAAATTAATTCTGGTATTAGAAACGGGAATTAAATATCATTTTAAGAATAAACCAAGCTGCAGAAGGATYGTTCTGTGTTACAGAATATGCAAATAACTCAAAGGCTCAGGGCAGAGATGACAAAGGCAGGTAGGACACCAATTTATCCAGAATTATTTTATAATTGGRTTTATGGCAGAAGATGTGAAAGAATTATCTTGATGAGAGTTGCACTTCTGGAATGGCATCTAAAGATTGACTGAAGGTAAACTGGAGCACCCAATTATCTSTATGAGCAATTGTGGTTATTATTATGCACAAAAATACAGCATTCAGCTCCATGTATTCTGTTCCAAAATTTAGACCCAAATGCATTATGAGTCTTCAATTACTGTAAGAGATTTCTTTACTGTGTGCTTTCAATCCAGGTGAGCTTGCCTAATGAGCAATTAACTTCCAGCTCTAGAAAGAGGCAGAGGTACAAGCAACATCATAGAGCAAAATCCTGGTGTTTTGGGACAAGTTTGGGACCCTTTTGGGCTGAATGCCTCACACTCAAGACAATGGAGAATCCTACTAATATCTGATGGCCTCAGGGAATAAAAGGGGGCTCAGTTAAAAAAATTCCAAGTGCAAGGCTTTGTGGGAACTCACAAGAATGTCTGCTGGGAATTCCTTCTCAACAGCTGGAAATGAATAAGGACAAAGAAGTCAGTGTTCTTGCTGYGAATCATCAACATAACACTCCCAGGTGCAGAAGAATTCTATTCTATTCAGCAGGTTGGACTTCTCTAGTGAAGGTAAGGATGTGCTAATTCCATGATACCAGGTCCTGAGTCCTTCTCCAGCTTGTGTTGCACAAATCTGAGCACTGAAGCCCAAGAAAGAGTATTTCAGATTGGAAAGAAGGACTTGTGATGGGAAGAAATGAGCCCATCTTGCACGAGAGGACTAAAAAGGTTTGGTCAATCAAGCCTTGCAAAATGAGAGGGGGATTGCTGGAGGASAAACACAAAATGGGACTGGGGCAGGTAAATAAAGAACAAATTAAAACCATGGACAGTGGTGGGATAAGAAAAGATTGTGTCAGTGGGCAAGATATCAACTTACACTAGSAACAAGGAGGAGGTTTCTAACAATATAAACAGAGCTAAAGGTAGCAGATGGCTTTAAAGATGAAACCTAAWAATTTTTGATTAATTCTATGATGAGGTAGCCTACAATGACAGAGGACTGGACTCAAGACCAGTAAGATGCTCCTGTCTGATCTGCAGCTCTCCAGCTCCTGGGAAAACACTGAAGGGGCCCCGAGTGCTTCAGATCTGTTCAAGGCAGCAAGATAATGATCCACAACAATGTGACTGCAATGGAGAATGCAGGGGTTCCAGAATCGAGACCCAAATGCATTCTGATTGTTCCCAGAGAGCACACACTCTGTGAGCTGGTGCTTCTCTACCTGCTCTCCATGAAAGCTGAGCTGGCACGTGCTCCCTGACAGAGTATTTAATATACATGAGCCAAACCAAGGGGCACAGATAAAATAAACAAGATGCAATGCATGCAGAAAAGATTTATTTTATGTCATCATCATCCTACTTACATTTTAATGGTACTTTAAGTTTGTTATAGTATTTGCTTTAAGAATGTGTTTAAAAGTTATAGAAGAACAAAGAATGGACAACACAATTATAATAAGGCAGCATATATKTCTATTTGCTTCTTTAAATTTTCCTACAGAGGCAAAATATGAAAATGTCTCTAAGAAAATCCTAAATTATGCAGGACCACAATGAGCCAGAGTGACTCACAGTGCGTAGAAATAACTCACCACACTAGTATCCGTTAGCTGTTGAGATCCATATAGGATTTTTTTTCTGGGTGGTGATTCATATTATCCTATCAATGCATTAGGGGGGATTTAAATTCTTAACACCCACCATCACACCAAAGGCAGAATAGACTACTTAATATGAATAACAAGCACCAGAAGAAAAACACTCCACCCCATGTTTCTTCTGCAACTTTAAATTGGACACAAAGAGGAGGAGAGGGGGGAAGAGAAGAGAGCAGAATAACAGGGAATTAATAATGGAGAAACCTGATTAGAATATAATTTGTCCTCATTAGTACAGCATTCCTGACATAAGGCCGCTCCTTGAATCCTGTTTACTTTGAAACTCCAAAGAAAGAAACCTATATAGTTGTTAACACTCGGCTTTTCAAGGATTGCTCCGTAATGAGGGTGGAGTGTATATGAGCCGCTTGGTTCTTTACCATCAGAGAACACTGAAAACACATCTGTGCACTGAAGCATTATTGGGCCTTTCAAACAACCTCTGCGGCCGCTGCCTATAAATCTCTTCCCCTGTCATGTTTAACTAAAACCCAATACCCATTCAACATGAAATCCATCAATGTTATACAGAAAACAATGACAAAGCACTCTCCTTTGTGTCAGGAAAAACAAATAATTCTGCAGGAAAAAGAGGGAAACCTTTTTTGGCAAGCTTCTGCAAGGGTGCAGGGATGGAAAGTGGCAGCTTTCTTTTAAAGCAACATATACCCAGCTACAGAAAATAATTTCAAGGCCACATCCACACTGGGCATTACCTTGCCTGTTTGAGATAATGCACAATGCCTAAGAAGGATCTGTGGTGAGGCTTTTTATCTGAAATATGTTTGTCACGAGGACAAAGTCAGCTTTTGCCATCCAGCTGCATGATCCTGTCAAAGCCAAACTCGTTTTTTTTTGCATTTTTGTAGCAAAATATGTGTTGATGAATCTTTTCCTCTGCTGCTTCTAGCTCCACAGAAGTGCATGTRTAAACACATGCAGAATGTGTTCACAGGGTGGATTTAGCTTTTTTTTTTAAATTCTAAATTCAACAGGGGGGCACAGGAACAATACAGGGAATAAGGAGTGTAGGTGACTGCCAGAGGGAAAAGACACCTTCCATGAGGATTCACCAGTAAGGGTTTCATGAAAGCAATTTCTGGGAGACCAGTGTTGAATGGGAAAGGCTGAGTTTCTTGGTAGGTGGTTTAACTCAACTAGACATGAGTGAAAGCAAAAAAGGCAGCCTAGACCAGAACGAATCCCAAGCCCTTATACCCAGTAGAGAAGTAGAACTGGCAGAAATACCATATTAATGTAACATATTCAGTGCCACATAAACAAGAAGGGGTTTCTTGGATAACTATTTACTACAAATTTCATCTAAAACACATGAATTTACAATAAAAGTGACTCTGACAGCCTGTCCTGTCCATGGAGAYGGATGCCCACCCTGCACTGAACCTCTTCAACTCAGCTATAGGTGCAACACTTAACACTGCCTCTGTCTTTTAAGCATCCCATTACTGTAAAGACATTATCCACTGAACTTAATTAACAAAATCAATCATAATTAATTCTTCCAGTGTTCACAGAGTCATCACAGACATTTCCTTAAGAGTTTTACTGTAATTTGCCATTAATGGAGAGCCAAAATAGTCAAATGATTTAGAATATATATAGAATAATGTACACCCACTGTACATAATAAGATGGCATTTTCATTGAGGAGGTGACAGAAGCATCATAAAGCAAAAAGTGCAGAGCTTGGATAGTTTGTCACTGTCAGAAAAGCTGCGTGAGTGCTTCATCTGCTCCCTTTCAGGGTATTTTACTCTTCGCTCTCATTAAATTTAGACTCAAAACCACCTGGTACTTATGAAGAAGGAACTTTCTGTACATGACTTGGGCCTTCATTCTAAATGTCACGTGTAATGCATGTGGTGGAGAAATTTCTCTTGATTATAATAAAGGATCCTCCAAAGACATTCCTTCTGTGATCAGGCACAGAGCCTGCTGTGCTCCTCAAAAAACACGTGTCCCTGAGGTCATCTTTTGTCAGCCATTCACTAGTTCTGCATGTTTAATTTCAGAGTTTCCCATTTTCTCAACRATCACACTCATTTATGGCACACTTTACTATGAAACTTTAGTCCCAAACTTAACTWAAAAATGCAAAAGTGAAACTGGGGATCATGCAAAATTCTCCATAGYATTTCCTAACACCCAGATTATATATCCTGATACTATGCACTCATCTTCAAATGGCAAAAGGTTGACTTTTGGCTGAAAATGCCACTTTTGCCTCTAGGAGAACTTGCAAGACTRATCACCGAGTAGCTGAGCTTCTGTCCTTTCATTTAATCAGCTTCCCTTATGATGGTAGAATTAATTTCATTTTTCCAAAGCCATCCCTGATCAGTTGGGCTTGAATTGTGCCCTGACAACTTTTCTGAAGGAAATTCCATGAGCTCTTTCTGCTGCTTGTCACATTTCATCATTCTCACTCGATACAACGATCTCAGTTACATTTTTGTCAATCCAAAATAACTGTTCTGACTGGGGACTCTTCACCTGGTGTTACTGGTGTTCCCTTTGAGAGCCACAAGATGCTACTTAAGTGCATGAAAGTGTTAATYGAGTGATTTACTTGATGAGACAGAGAAGATACATTTTAAAGCATATTGGACACATATGCACATGCTACTATTTTTAAAGGTTTACTTTGGAGTTAGGATAATATTATTAAGTGTGATGCTTAATAYTTATTTTTTTAGCAATCATTTTATTAGGTATTTTTCCACATTAGTGAAAGCACAAATTGTTATTCTTTAATGCTGAGTTCTACAAGCTGAACTTTAAATGAGCCATGCTACAGGTATCAAGGTTTTAAAAAAAGGTTCCAAGTGTCAAATAACCCATGAAGACAATTCTCACCTCCTCTTCTGAATGCAAGGAACAGCCCATGATAGCTATCTTTCAGGTCTTCCTCCATCAATCAATATAATCCYATAAGAGTCCAAACTCAACACTAGGTACATAAGAGAGCTACTGAATTAGATAAACTCAATCATCACTGGTGATGAAATGATTATTTAATTACTGTCAGCAGCGCTTCCAATAGCACAGAGAGGAAATCCAAGAACATTGACAGTCAATGGTAATTTATTAATCAATTAAACAGTACTGCTTGGGTAAGCGTAATTTGCACAATAAAAATTGAATTAAGTGCTTAAGTAAAAGGGGTGGCTTTTCTAACATTAGAGGTTGTGACATACAGCAAAGGACTGAATATTCAAAGTTCAGTGCTCTCAGTAAAAAGGAAAACAAAAGGCTGGTGAGGCTGAGGAGGATGGGGCTGGTACTGCTCAAACAGCAGGGACCACAGTGCCCTGATAACTCCAGTGCCTTCCTCGGCRTGGTTTTTAGGTTTGCAAGCCTAGGAAAGGTCAGTATCAGGATCTTTGTTCTGTGCTGGCAGTCAAAGCCACCTCCTTTCCACCTTAGCTTGGAATGATTTTAACAGAAATTTAGCTTTCCTCCTTCCTTCCACCTTAGCTTTCCTCCTTCCTTCCACCTTAGCTTGGAATGATTTTAACAGAAATTTAATAGAAATTCCTCAACAGAAAAGATTCTCCAGAACGAAACCATTTTCCAATCCTGTAGCAAACAGGGAGGATCCCATCACTGATTGTTCTCASAGCCTGCAGTCCCTGCACTGCAGCTCTGCACTCACAAACTCGCCTCCTTCTCCCTGTGCAATTATCCTTGCAAGGTCTCCTGCACCCATCTYTGGATCTCACTCGGCTCAGAGAGACTGTCAGTTTATTACTTTCATGTCCTAAAGGCATGAAGTGAATGGATGACATCCTCACTCCCGCTAATTTGATTTCTTAATTACAGAACAAATGTATATTGCTCCACTTGAAGTCGAGAGTCCCTTCAGCTAGGCACTATTAGCAGTTGCTAATAAAGAACAGGACAGGAAAGTGAAATTTTAAAAACTGAGCTTGAGAATGGTATGACTAGCACAAATTTTCATGGTGTATCTGTGATCAAGCAAGGCCCAGATCTGCATTCTCTATTTTAGGGCTCTCTACCAATCCCCTCTCTCACCAAAGCTGTCCCTCCCTGCCACTGACATCAAGTGAGAATTGCCCATCTCCCACCTATTTTCCAGGTCATTATTAGTACCTTCCAAAAAATTATTGCATGCAGTCAAATTATACCACTGACATGACATCCTCAGCAAGTCAAATTGTTGAGTTGTGGCCTTTCTACCACGCTGAACTAAGTTTCTCTCTCAAATTAAATTATCTTCCCCTTGAAGTTATCCCATTAGGTCTGGGGGTTCTGTGAAGTGACTTCAGATTTAAGGCAGCACAAAAGAGAGCAGAATCTCTCCAGGCAGATCCTCACAAGATACCATCTTTACAGCCCTTTTCAGGGTTCATCCTCACTGGCTGCTGTTGATCTTTCACTTTGTCTTGCTTATCTAAAACCAATACCCATTCAAACCCCAATCAATCAATACTACATAAGGAGCRATGAAAAAAGACATCCAATTCTCTTGTTTAACAACTTGTTCAACATCTGCTGCTGAGGGACCTTTCAGCATCCCACATCTCCTTATTTCGCAGCTATCAGCCTTTTGAATTTAAAAGAAATTAATGAGAATTTACCAGAAACAAACAGTGAAAGCCATCACGTTCTGCATTCCAAAGAGCAGGGGTCATGACAGAAAACATCTCTAACCCTATGAAAACTTCAGTTATTTGATTACCACTGCAAGTAAAACTTGCTTTGGCTGTAGTGGGCTACTTTGAAATCTGCCACTCCATAAATGATATGGAATTGCTGCCCTGCTTTTATTTTGCACTGAATTAATACAGATTTTAAGAGAGCCCAGAACTTTGTCTCACAAGATTGCTGAAAATCAAAGCACTGATACTGYTCTGCTACAGCCTTGGGTAGGAAATTAATTGCAATACAAAGAGGGAAGAGTTCCAGCAGAGCAATACCAAGTGGGACAGACTCATTTTGTCATCTAATAAATGTCATAWGGCAGAACAGTCTCAATCCAGTAGAAAGTAAACTGATTTTATTTAAACTTGCAATAGTACTTTTTACAACAGTGCTTCACAGTCTGGCTATCATGGATTTATCCAGCAGGCCGGATCCTRCATTCTCTTGAGAGTTTAAACTCTTATAAAGTTCCACTGGAGTTTAGTTACATAAAAGTCTTTTCAGACACCGGCCTAAGTGAACAGCAGAAGACAATTTAGTAATGAGATTCAGGACTTGCTTCATAYGCCTGAGGCTTAGGATAATTTTGCAAGTAGGTTTTGGATTTTTGTTCTTTCAAAGCAAATTAGAGAACACTGGCAAAATTCGTACGCAGGCTTTCCCCTAAATATGCAGCCTTCAACCTAGTATCTCTGTCCATGAGATCTGATCTTTTTTTCATGATCAGAGCCAGGTCTCAAGGTCTTACAAATGGCATCCCAATTAACAGAACAGCCATCATGGCTGGAAAACCTCGTTATTAAAAAACAAAAACAACCCAGTTCCCAAGTGCTGACGGCTTTAAAGTGGCTGTCACCAGCAAAGGAGCTTAGATATGGATATAAAATAAAAGCACCTACAATTTCTTTCCTCCTTTTCATGGATACATTAATACTGTGCTGGAGGCTGATCTGGCTAACAAGTTCTGRGCTAGGAACTGAGGTTATTAATGTCACTACTAAGAATTTATTTTTTTATATTGAATCCGATCTGTCTTGCATCCAAGGGTGGTTTTTTTTATTGAATAATCTACTCACCGAATTAAATGGGTTGTGACTGAAAATGGGGGGAGGCGAGTTGTGTTTTAAAATAAAAAGTGAACACATTTTGTGACCAGATACCACTTAATTTGCAAATGTGTACTCTAGAACCATATGTTGTCTGATACAGTCAACATTCCCTGCCAAGCAGCATTTGTATCGCTGATCAAACACTCCTGTTCAATAGCAAAAAGACAGAAAACTCTAAACTGTTACCCTCCTGCATATGCATAAGATGCTTTTCCATCCCTTCCAAGGTGCCTTAATCGATAYAATTATTTCCATGTTGTGAAAAAAATTATTGCATCATGACTCAGCCCCRGTAGGGACTTGTTCCTCCAAACACTCTCTGGTTGCCCACACAAATGAAATGTTGTGGCAAAGCTGTTCTGAACCTTCCCTGGGCTGGCCAAACACCTCATGTGGAGAATTCGCCCAGTTTGATCCCTGTGACCATGACAACCAAATGGATATACAAGTGATGCTCACATCCAAGCCAAAATTCAGTGGATTTAAATAGAGATAGGAGCACGACTGGAGACTTGTGCAATTTGGCTCATAAAAGCTCACAAATGCAGAGGGAAGAAAGGAGAAAGCAGATGTTAGTAATCTCACAGGTTTCAAAATCCTTTACAGGCTATGGGAAATTAGGTTGTTCTGTAAAAGAGGCCTGCTCTGARTTTGTGCAGTTGCCCCTACATGGAAATGCAATCTTTCACATGGCTTTTTWGGTCTGACATTATGAAAATTTCAGTAACTCAGGCTTAAATTTGAGGTCTTCAAAAACTGCTGCCACTACCAGAAAAATGAGGAGAGCAGAGTGCCCTCTGTGCTCACACAATGACGCCCACAAATGCCATTTATTTACCTCTGCTTCCTAAAATGATATTTTCACTGATGGAAATTTTCATAATTAAGCTTGTGACAGCTCCTGCTATGCGGTTCATCAGCAAGGAGGACATAAAGAACACGGAGCACTCATTACACACCGAGCAAACTTAACTCATTAACAGTACTTGGAGTGAGCAATCTCAGACCATTACTTTTAATGGGATTAGCCTTTCTTGTGTACAAAAGGCAGCACAGCTCAGTCTACTTAAAATCATTTCTGTACTCTAACGACACGGGCTACATTCATGCTAGCAGGAAAGTGTTCATTCTGGCATTGTGAGCGTGGCACTGAGCACTTCACCAGCAGCAGGGACAAAAAACGAGTTATTCTAAGTTTAACTTTTGTCACTCTGGTCTGCGTATTTTTCTTTTCTCATTTYACAAGGCCCTACCTTTGATCATCAGTGAGGAACAAGATTAGCTTACTAATTCTGTATTACTGTCAGCAAGGYGGCACAGACTCAGTCCTCCACATTAAAGGGAAAAGAGAATCCTTGGAGGAAGTCAGGACGAAGASTTTCCATGAGCTCTGAAAATCCTGCTGGCTGCGCACATCAACATCAGTGCGACATCACTGAATAAATGCCTCTGCATCCACACAGAACATTCCCATCCTGAAGGATCAGTCATCACTTGTTAGACCCACTCAGGCAGTGGCAGAGGGAAGGGCTGGTGCTAGTGAACCAATCCCTCACTGCAAACTGGGGTGTTTGGCTTTGCCCAAGGTCAGGCAAGCCCAAAAGCTGGGATGTGAGTGACTGCCACGCACATGGCAAGGCTACAACTCGTTCCACTTGCAGCAGACTCCTAAGAATCCCCATTTTTCATGTGACATTAACTTTGATAACCCCACTGCCAAGCTCTTTTATGACACAATATTCATAATGCCAGCAATGAAGCACTGCTGCTCCATGGGGTCTGTCAATAACTCTGCCCAGCACAYGCACATCTGGCTGGACGAGGAGGAGCCTTTAAAAGCTCTCAAAATCAAAATCACTGKGACTCCACAGCTACATCTTTCTCCTACTCAATGCTCTGTATGTAAAAAAAATTAGCAGCATTTAAAATGAAATATCAGTATCATACCAGTGTGGGAGTGTCCCAGTAATATCTGAGGGGGCAGGAGGAGGGAAGACAAGGCATCCAAACCTAGTGAAGCATTAGCATATTTGGGAGGGAAATGCAACACAAACAAGGGCACTGCCAGGCTCCCTACAGCATCCAGGTGCTTCCCAATTTCCATGTGCCACATATCTTGGGCTGCTCACTCATGGGAAGAGACTTTCAGCCAACATTTGACATAAATATCATTAGTTACACACATGCTCCACTGTTCACCCCACCAATCTACTCTCCATTCTATTTTACCTACTCGTGTCTTCTCCTATGCATGGTGCACAATGATTTCTAAAAATATCCCCAACTATTCTGAGCAGCAAATGCAGACATGAAAGAATGAGCAGCAAGCTAAAAGAAGAATCAGCCAGCTGCAGCAGGAGCTCAACTGCATCCCCTGCTCAGGTAGTGTAGGTGTAGCTGGTTCAATGTGCTGTGTGAATGCCTCCCCAAGGCTCAGCCTGAAGCTCCCCTTCAGGATACACTTCCCCTCACCAATGTGAAAAGGAGGAATTGGTGGTACTCTGGAATTTAGCAGCAGCTCCTCATCTTATTCAGAATAGCACTTCTAGCTCTATCAACCTGCAAAGTGAAGGACATCATTAACTCCCATAAAAGGAGGAGTTTGAACCTCAGGACAGGAACCTTTTAGTGTGAGATCTGAAGCCCAGACACTTAATGACTRAAACAAAAAAGCAAATCATGGATTAATTTTTGGGGTAAATTTGGATGAAATAAAGTTTCCTGTTGTCTTTCTATTGGTGGCCTAAGAGCTTTCTCTGCCTTTAATGAGACTCGATTGCTGCACCCCACACAGAGTCAGAGATGGAATCGTTTTTAAAAAGGATTTCCACTCACAAAATGAAAGCCTTAGGAGTTCACTTCAGAGACAAGATACCAATAGAGACATTATTAACATCACTGACATGCACACAAAGGAAGCCTGAGGCTCAGAGCTCTGCCTCTGTGTGGTTAAAAATGTAGGCACTTAGCAGGGAATGAAAATTACACTGGTCCAAGGTCCGGGACTTGCCATATTTGGTCCTGGAGTGGTGCCACAATAAGCATTTCTAGACTGGATAAYCAGTGAGAGAAGGAGATTTCAGGTCTGATAGCATCAGCATTGAAAACTAACCCTTGTAAGATACTGGGGATGCAAACAGGACAGGGAGTTCCAAAAAAACAGGGAATTTCCTCCTGGAGGGGATACGTTACATCTACAGACCACACAAACCTTCAGCAGCTCTGCTGCTTCCTTTTGGTCAGCAATGCAATCATTTATTTAGGGAAACTGATGGGGCTGAATTTTGGGGGCCTTATTTTGGGGTTTTTAATATCTCTTGTGAAACTGGCCAATGCTTTTTCCTACCTTTTTGATTTAAGCAACTGCTCTCACCTTCTTAGACACAAAATTTGGAAATTTTGCAGCAGTTCTGAAATTGGTTCTATTCATCCTTGTGTTGTRAGTGCCTTTGCTTTGATGAAGCATTCCACAAGATGCTTCTGGATTATATTGGAATTTTTATGGTAAAATACAGTAACTACYTTTTGACAGCTTTGGCCTCCTCTGGTACACGTGAAAATTTGAAATACTAGATGGGCCAAAATCAGCCTTTCCCCTCCTTTATCCATGTTCCTCTTCATAAGGTAAAACAGATTCAATTTTAAAAAGAGAAAAAAAGAAARGGTTGGGAGTGCTTCAGTACTAAGGATCCACCAGCTGTCAGGAAGAAAATAAAGCTAAACCTGAGGTTTCTGCAGCAAATATTTAAGAACTATTAATACCTTGTCTATCAGGTAGATACACACTCTCTCCAATATTTCCTCCTCCTTCCTGTAAGTAATGCAAATCACAACATTTGAAGAATGTGACCTTGGGCTGCCCAAAGCATGTCTCCCAACCAGAAACCCAGTGGGGGTAGAGAGGGGAAAATGTACATCCTAAAGGGAACTTGGTGTGATGCTGAGTCCCTGCTCACAAAACATCTCTGGTGTCACTCATTTGTCACTCTGGATAGTGACTTTTGAAAACCCTAGATCATTTATTACCAGTAAGTAGGGTTCTCTCCACATTTTTATGGCTTTGGTTTAATGGCCCACAGAGTATTAAAAACAAACAAACAAAGCTATTTCACACAGATGTTAAAAGATGTAGGAATCCTGCTAAGGGTTAAAGCAGTTAAATAGAAAGATATATGTTTTAACGGAGTTGTGCTTTAAAATTACTTCTAATTTATCCACTTATGAGACATGTATGGAGGTAAAATGATCAGTRGTAATGTGCAACAGAAAGATATATACTTTTTTAATTGTAGCCAAGAGGAATAAAACAGCATGGAATAACTTAATCGTTGCTAATTATAATATCACTGAGGTAATTACAATAGATTTTGATTGTCTCATTTTCACACCAGAGGAGGGCACAAGACTGGCTTTTCTCTTAATACATATTTGTTTTTAGAGAAGAGATGACAATTACACTAATTGTAGTCACAGCGTGAAACTTYGTTTTTAAAGAAAAATTTGTCTATGTGTCATACGGAATAAAGGCGTGCTTTTGGTTTTGCTAGGTGTAAATTAAAGACAYATTAATTGCTTTGTTCACTGTAACAATACCGAGATCTTCTCATGCAAGCTCGACTGATTCTGACAAAGTCACATCACTCGGGAAGTGTGCGACACCACAGGTGGGAATGGCAAGAACGAGCCACCACCACTTCTCAGAGGTTAAAATGGATGTGTTTGGATAGAATATTGTCATCTGGAGGGAAACACGCAGCAGTTTCCCACTCAGATAAAGCAGCAAGAGCCGAGACAATCGGGTCAGACCCACAAGCCTGATCTGCGGAAGCTGCTCTGACTCAGCTGAACTCCCTCCAACAAATTCCAACCTCCATCAGACCTGTGGCTCAGCATCCTTTTGTTGGRGTTGATCTCAAAATTTGGGAAAGGTSACRAGATCAGGGACWGGCCTGTATGAGTGACRTGGCCCTGYCTCATGTGTCAGGCTCTGATTGGTTAAACAGAGCCCAAAGACCTCGCCTAACCAGAGCTGTGTTTGGATAAAAAGGTTTAAGGGTSGTGACTCTGYRGAGCAAACAGCCAACGGGTGCTTAGCTCAGGAACATTGAAACTATAAAGAGGCACAGCTTTRGAGAAWGAAGGATTTCTTTGAACCAGCTGGAAGAGCTCTGTGTCCTCTGTCCCCRCATYGTCACATCCTTTCTGTGACCATGTCCAAACTTCAAATGCTCCAGAGACAATGGAACCTCAGCTTTACCCACTTACATGGTGCCAAAACCTCACACACACCTTTCAAAGGGGTGTTTGCCTGTTTTCAGGAGAGAAACTCGCTCTCAGTTAACGTGCAGGCTGCTTCACATGAAATATCCCATCAGACTAGGTAATTACCACAGAACTTTGCACACTTCTGGTCATAAACTTTGGTTTTTCTTCCACAGTTTTCAGACCAAAAGCAAGAACAACAGTTGGAGGTTGTCCTTTCTTTACTCCAACAGTTCAAATGAACACACTCCRCTTAGTTAGAATTGCTTTAAAATGAAAAAAAGTGTAGATTCAGATCAGAAATCAAGAAGAAATCCTTCCCTGTGATTGTGGTGAGGCCCTGGCACAGGCTGCCCCATCCCTGGCAGTGTCCAATGGCAGGTTGGACGGGGCTTGGAGCAGCAGARAGCACCCAGGCCCTCAATTTTAATTTAATAACTCCGATAGATTAGCACAAACAAGGCAATGCTAACTCATTTCTCCTGTCAAAAACAAAGCAAAACAAAACCCTTTTATCTTTTAATCGATGTATGTAAAAYATATATGACCAGAGCCCATGACAAAGATATCCTGTTACACCACCTCCAGTGTGTTCTGCAGGAGGCATTTTCCTTATTGCACCAGACTCTCACACTGAGAAGATAAGAAATAGAGTAGATTTGAACTTCTTGTCCCTTTAGCAAACCTCTGCCTACATATTAAGAATTAATTTTTGACTTTTATATATGTGTTACACATTCAGATTTGCCACCAAAGACCAGCTTTAAAAGCAGAGGGTAGCTACAGATTTTACATACCAAGTTAATTAGCAATTCTTACCAAACAGAGTGTATCTTTTTGTCTCAGGGTTCAGCTTGGTCTCTATTAGACATATTTACGGGAAAAGTCAATGGATAAGACATTAGAGGCCAACCTCAAAGTCAGAATAAAGCAACCATAGACCTTAGAGAAGTGCTTTATTAGCCAAGAATTGGTTGGTTATTGATCTCGGTCTCTGTCTCTGGTCACAATAGCACTTACCCTAATTTTTCTAGTGTAAATATAAGTAAATTTGAATGGGTGTTGTTGAAAACAATCTGTAAATCTACATTTTGTGGTTTATGTTGTAATTGTAGTTACGGGAAGGTTCAATATCTGGAGCATGGTAAGGAGACAAGGCTGTGGCAYGGCAACCTCAGCTCTGCAAATATGTCCTGAAGCACTTTCTCAGAGGTTATTAAAATGACTGGAGCTATCACTCTGCTTAGAAGCAGAGAAACCACATGGGTACTCATAAGAAAGGAAAGGAGAAAAAACACTGTAAAGAGAAATGTTATGCATTTAACTTCAGCTTTTCTTTTCACTGAGGTCAACCAGATAATTAAGCAAAACAGATATGCAGAGTTTCTTTACTTTTCTGCAGACAAACRTTAATAAATTACTGCTTGTCTCAGCACTACTATGCTTTCTTTAGTTTATTGYGCTTCTTCATTTAGTTTCATCTTTAAGATTTATTTGGAGATAATTTCAACTTACTTCATGGCCTACTGCATGAGACCTCTCTTCTATTTGTCCTATTGGGAACACCTGTCTTGATCATACTTCTATAGGGTTAATGAGGGTTAATGACTGTTGTATTGCAGATTGATATTGCCAAGCAAATTTCAAGTGGAGATACCAAAATAAGTGATAGCTGTATCTGCTGCAGCACTTTTCTCCATTYAGGTTAACACTGAATGGACCATAACGTATTGCTATAAAAACTGCATGCACACTGCAAYATTAGACTGGATTTTTCACTTTTGCCAAGTGTTGTTTCCTTCCAAAATTCTCATTGTTGAATCCATAAGGCTTTTATTCACATCACAACATATTGAGAGGCAATTCCCTGTCTACGGTTCAGCCATATCATAGAATATAGGATTTTAAAAGGGGATGGAACATTAACTTTGTTATTCCACTCCCTGCCAGGAGCAAAGGGAATGTCCTTCCCAGTTCTAGACCTGGCCTGCAACGCCGATTCCCCGTGACAGAACAAAACCATCAGCTGAGACTGACCCTTGTTAACAGCACAAGCTGAAGCCTTGAGCTGCCACTCCACTGTCTACAACTAGAAAACACCACCACTACTTACCTAGTCTGGACAAAATTAAATTCTGCYTGAAACAGGCTGAGTCAGAAACCAGAGCTATCTGTTTAATAGACACGTGATATGTCTAAGTCAGCTCAGCGGTCTGTTTTCTGTTCCTGCACCACACGTTCTCCATTGAGTTGAGAATTTCCATCCTACTCACGGCTGCTGTGTTCTGTTGAAGCTTTTGTTTGACTGGAGGCTGACTGTGCAGGAGACAGGGTTTTCCCAGAAGCTCCAAGTGGGACCTGGAGACCAGGATCCACTTCAGGGAAAACATAACACAGATTCTCAGACTCAAATTCAAAACTCAACACCACTGCCTATGTTTTCTCCTGCCAAGCTCATCTGTCTCCAACATAACTGCGAACTAATTAAAAGATTTCTCTTACAGGTGATCTGATATGACAGGGATGAACAATGGGAAGACCACCCAGAYGATGTCACACCAGTGCCAGAGAAGAACCAGAAGCGAGTCTGCTTTACATTCTGAACACAAACCAGCCTTTCACTCCTCCCCACCTGCTTCCACACAAACCACAACCAGAAGACACCAGCAGCAGCTGAAATGGCTCAGACTTGCACATGCATCCATCTCATCATTAAAAATACTGCCTTAACTTTATGAAAAATTGCAATGATATTTTAATCTGGTTTGACTTGTGAGGCCCTATCACTGGCCTTTTTTTTTTTCATTTGTTTGTTTTCCTGCATAAGCCTATCATTCCTAATCAGCAGTCGAGGCAGTTCTTCATGGCCTATAACCCAGACAAGGAGCAACTCCTGCATAACCTCAGCAGACTCTAAATCAGGTTGTAATGAAAAGCTACCACAGTCCTTGATAACTTGTCCAATTCCCACTCTGTATTATTAAAAAGAATTTAAAAAAAAAAWTGCAACTTTAAGTGTATTCAATARCCCTTAAGGYCTCTGCCATTAAGCACTGAATTTCTTCTCCCTTTCCTTGCTGTGARTGATTCAATGGAAGAGCTGGTTTAAGAGAATTCTACCTCATTCTCCGTCTCTCCCTGCTGTTCTTCCTGCTATGCATTGGCTCATAAAGACCTAAACTTGTCCAGAAAAGACCAAAAGTGACTKAAGCCATCAAAAGATTTGTAAGGTGGAACCTCACCTTGGGCAACTTTAGAGCAGCAGTAATTAGTTGCTGTTGTGGAGCTGAGCTGAAAAACTTTGTAACTTCAGTGATCATGATCATTATTGTTCCTCTGCACCKTCCAAGGTCATGAAAAACCATCTGGTCCTGGGAACTATTAATGCCACTGAATCCAAGAGGAAAGAAGWGGGCTTCATGTCTCACAAATGGGGCTGTTAGGACCCAGAATATGCTGTGACATTGCATCACTGGCAGACATTGTTGACAAGTCACAAAATAGTATTTATATTTATTCATGCAATGCAAAGGCAGAACTCTTTCTCTGTCTGCATCTCTAATGGCTGTTAGGAGSCTCTGGAAGAGAATAATCACAAAACCTGAATGGAGATAATAAAACCAATAGTGTTCAAGTGCTGAAACAAAGAGAATCCCCAGTGGGGCAGTGATCTTCTGAATGACTCAAGTAGTTCTGCACAAGCCTTTGAATTTCACTTTGACATTTAAATGAAGAAAGGGAGAGAAAAGCACAGGCCAATTTCATTGATTGGTGTAACTCAGGAATCTAACATAAAAGCATTGGGATGACTCACAATACATACAGCATCTGAAACCAAACTCCATTCTCTTCTATTCCCATTTCATTAAAATAACCTCCTGTTTTCTTCTGTCATAATATCTGGTTTGAAAAACCCTGTGCAGGGGGTTGAAGCAGACCTTTTTTTTACTGGAGCTCACTGGGAGGAGAGCTGGCAGCAGTGTTCTAATGCACTTTAATTTATTTTTTTTTAAAGACCATTTTCAGCTGAGAATTTACCACGCATCAATTTTAAAAGTTCACAAACTCACAGCTTCGTCCCCGAAAATCCAAAAATTAGCCAAAGCATCTGTCAGTCTACTCATATATATATTTGGAAGACCTTGTTTCTGCTATTTTCCATGCAAAAAGCAGCAGTTTCAAAGGAAGGAACAGCCCATTCCTGCCAGGAGAAGTKGATGGACCAGAGTCATCACAGCTCCTTCCTAACATCTGTTGTTTAAAAAGTGACTTGTAGGATCTGAGACAAACTGCAGGATTGTCTCTCAGCAGACACCCCATCCAAAAGAGAGCACTGCATTAACTTATGGAAGCTCCAGACTATGAAACCATTACAGCAAATATCTGTGCTTCRCTTTTTGACTGACAACCTTCCCCATTAAAATAATGCCAGCATAAACTCAGAATTGTACCTATTAATACACCTCTAATTGATACCATAAGGAGACAAAAATCTCACTACAAATACAATCAATTCTGCACAGATCCTGCTCTTTATTGACTACTTGGTTCACCAGGGATAGGACGTTTCAGCATMATTTTTATTATTTTTCAGCAGTGATGCCACCATATAGGACTGAGGSCTGGGGGGTGTTTGGTGATTTCATTTCGACTTCCTGTGACTTTCCCAACACACAGAGCCAATACAGGAGGATGCTGTTAGCACACAGTCCCCTTGGGTAGCCTGCTATGAAACTTGAATTGCTGCACTTAAAGCAAGCCTGTCAGAATGCTTGGCCTCCTAGACACCATGGCTCCGGCTCCATCTACAAAACTTTAAGTGGCACTTSCTAAAAGTATGGAAAAAAACCCATATCCTGCCTTTGCATCTATAGAACAACACTATTAATGGTGCTCTGTAAGAGTGTGTGTAGCCTGGGCTAGGAAAAATGGGAGTATTTTTCAGACAAGAGCTCATTCTTAGATTCATACAAAAAATGTGGTCGATGTTATGGGTGGGCCAACYGAATCATAAAATTGGTTGTAAAAGCTCAAAATTAAAGCTTAAATTAACTCACATTTACAGATTGAATTACTCCTGGGTTTTTGTATGTGTCATATATTTTTTTGAAAAATTCCTCAAAACCTGCACGACTTCTCTCTYCCAGGGCGTACCTGTACTTCTGCAAATCCATATAAAAAGTTATGCTGGTGTCATAAAGTAGCAATTGTAACAAAGGATTGCTGCTGGTCCTTTGAATTATGCCCTTCAAGAGCACTGAAAGGAATTYGGGTGTGTAGTGGATTTCTCTAGTACCAAGTAACATTCGACTTTCTCCCATTCTTAACGTCCTTAAAAAAAGCACCAAAACACCAGCCAATTGTTTTGAATCCTGTTAATTAATGAAGAAAATTTCCAGAGGCGGCAGGACCTCAGCGGATGCCTCAGCTGGGCCTGTCCCAAAGACATGTGGTCAGGAAACCACGAGAACGGGGTCGGTCTCGAAACGCTCCCGTTCTTGTTATTACTGAAAATCCAGAAAGCACCACAAAAACAATCGCTGTTATTGGAATGATGGCTAAACGCAGGGCACTCATCACTGTGGCACCTGAATTGTCGCTGTCCTGAGGACACTGAGAGCACAGATGAGGGCAGAGCCAGCTCCCAGGGCTGGCTGGTGATGAGATTCACGCTCAAGTTCGTGGGGAGCCAATTTCAAAGGCGTGGGCYCGCTAATGAGATCGCCCTGCCGCCAGCACCCGCAAAGCTGCGCCCTCAGGAAGGGACACGGAGCTTTCCAGAGGAGCACAGGTTACCTGGGACAGAGCTAAGGCTCTTAGCAAGAGCGTCAGGGATTCATTAATAACCACCAGCACACAAGCATTTCATCTCAGAGCAGAAGTGCCTCCAGCAGCAAGCAGTCATCCCGTGTTTTGGCCAAGGAAAGCGCTGCTGAGTGACTCAACCAAGCTTCTGTTCTCTCTTGTGCGTTTTTTTGAGATTTCACACTGGAGAACTGAGCTTATCAGTGCTGYTCAGACCATGATATCTGATCCATCCCACTGCAGCGATAAGGCTACAGAGGAAGGAGGAATTTGAAGTTTGGTATCTGCATCTTTTTAACAACTTTTAAAGAATTATTATGAATGCACACATCTCTTAGGGCACTCAACTGCTTGCCTTAAAACTTTATTAAYTGAAATAATGCTTAGCCACATATCCTTTCCTTGCTACCCAGCAGTCAGTGACAACCAAAGCACATGAGCAAGTGGAATGTACCTGTTTTGGTCTGTCTTCTCATACCATGTCCCCCTTCTCCAGTCCCCTATTTGTTACTTTTCCATGATCCAGTAACCAAGTTATGAAGATCGTTTTAAATTTATGCTTTCTTCATCAATAGCTCTATCAATGTCTGTGGATCCCTGAGTTTTAACACAGTTTTCAATATTCCATCAATAAATTTGACTRAACGCATCTATCCATGAGACATTTTGGAAGTGTCTTTTACAATGTACTGCCTCCAAACAATAGGCTGGTAATCAGAAAAAAACCAAATCTTTTTGAGACGAGCATACACGCTTCAAGATCTAGATAAATCTGAAAATTTAGGGAGATGTAAAGTCAGATTTTCAGCTGGTACGAATCAGCACACTCTCCTAATTTATACTGGCTAAGGATTTGACCCTTAAAATATTTTCCTGACACTTTTGATAAAGAAAGAACATTACATTTCACTTTATAATTGGACCCTATAGTTAAAAATAGCCAGATTCTTTCCTGATTAAAGAGACAGGAAGATATAAACCAGATTTATTGTCTATTAGATTTTATGTTCCATTTTCTCTTGTCACAAGAGAAGTAATTTTGTGTATATAGCCTGTCCAGCACAAAGTCATTTGTTCCCTCAGATACACTAATTCAAGCATAAATACATAGATCCATATTAATAAGCCACACCTCCCCCATTCATACAGTTAGGGATCCTGCCTAAATCCTTCCACATTCCCTGGATTTACACTGTTCTGTGCTGAAGTTCTGACAGAAGTCATCTTTACTTTATCCCAATGAAGTCAAAACCAAACTGTAAAATATTTGTGAAAAAGATGATGTTATATCGCTAGATTTGGTTAAAATATTTAACAATATGACCTCACTTAATATATTTTTTTAAAAAACAACTGTTTTCACTAAATTCAAAATATATATTTTCTTCTCCTTTTGGGCATGAAAACTTTTTTTTTTCCTTCTTTTGGGGCACATGTGGGGAAGAATCCCATCCAGCTTTGTGAATAATGACAGCCAGAATGAATTACAAGTTGGTCTTAAMAAACATGTTCTCAAATACATTACCCCACTCCTCACTCTGTGCAAGTGCTAAGTGGTGGCAGGCAGCAGCAGCCCTGCCTGCAATCTCCGTAATTAAACATTCAAACACAGGCCTGCATCTCTGCAAATGGGCCCCCCAACTTCCCTCTGCTGAGCACTTTCTTCAGAAGGAAATCTCCCACAGCTGTTGGGAGAACACTGCATGACATCTGCAGAATGTCTATTGTACAGGCCAGGGTAAAACACCAACAAGCTGGATCTGACCACTAATTGAAGCCATTGTTTAGGAAAATTACTCGCGTGTGGTCTAACAACTCATCTGAAATTAGGGATTGCTGCAAATGAAGAAGCAGAATCGCACACCACCCCCCATTCCCCCACCTCTCCTGAAGGGAATTTGTGCTAGAAACAAACATTCACCATCACATACAAATATAATGCTGGTTTATGTTGGGTAATTTTTTTTTCTTGGTGTGTTTTTTAACTGCATCAGATGCCAGTGAGCTGAATTCCGATGCATATTACTGATACTGTCAACAAATATTAAATAGTTTTTTTGGTTTGTTTTTTTGTTTAGTTTGTGAGATAATCAGAAATGTGTCCCGCGTTTCTGTTTTCCACCCAGTAGGTTTAAATAGAACAAGACATTTGTAGCTTACTGWCTATCTTACACCTTATTTACACTGAATTTTTATCTTCCACTGCATCTTATTTTTTGTTGGCATTCCCCACCATGCAGTTTACATGGTGATGAARAAATAGCCTTGCAGGCATTGAAAAAGAGATACAACATGTTAAGACATAATTCCCTGCAGGGCATTCGAGGCTGAATTTGCTGTCACAATGAGTCCAAGCTTCCATAACTATCCGTGTTTTATGTGGATTTGAAACATAAAATTAGATTCATCTTAATCTTCCGAAACAGCAATCTTCCCATGAAAGCTGAGAGACAACAGCATATGAAAATGATAAGAGAGAGAGAGAGGACAGAGGGAAGACAAGAACTGAATAAAATGAGATGCTGCACTGTTCTAGCAAAGGAAGTGAAGCTCCCTTATGGGTAATAATATATCATGAAAACTTTGCTGAAAGGGATTGAGCTCCTGCCAAATTCCTTGTTTRCATACAGGCGATCCCTACCGAGGCTCCTCCAAGAGCGCGGGAGCAGCGGGGACAGCGGCCCCGGAACAGAAATCAGCGCTGAGGGCTGAGACACTCTGCATTCCGGGAGCRGGGTCAGATTTATGGCCGTGGCCTCCTTCACCTAGGCAGGGACACAGAGAGCCAGCCCAAGAGAGCTAAAGTTCAAAACAATAAATCTCAAGTTTCTCTGGTCAGTCCAAGAGCGCAGCTTAAGGAATATGCTGCCCTAGTTTTCTGGGATCAGGCTTTGCAGCTGGAGAAAGTTCAACTTTCCCCCTTTTCTTTGAGGGGCTTCACATTTGCCAGTTTTGTCATATTCCTCTCTTGCCYTTGGGACACATGACTGGTTTTAAAAAAAATAAGTTCTCCAGAGTCAAATCTACTTTACTCTTATTTGCATTCTTCCCATATAAATATGCACAGAAGAATATTTTATTGCATGTTACTAAAAAAAAAAATCACAAAAGCTGAAAAACAGAAAAAAAAGGTAATGGTTTGAAGATTCAAACCGACAAAGGAAACACAATAATTGAAATCTTCCCAAATAATGTGGGACTAGATTGTAACTCTTTTTATATTTAATTTAAATCATCTGCAGGTTGTTCTTTTAGTGCAATTACTTCAGACTTACACCAGCATGAATACAGGCTTACTTTTTTTCCCCCCCTCAAAATCAATGAAGCACACAGAATAAATTTTTCAAAGGCTTCAAATTCATTTATTTTCCTGCTTGACTAATCTACCTCACTGCCATTAAAAACATCAAATATTCTGTACCTTCTCACAGTAATCACTTACTGACTTGCACTTATATTGTTCTAAATTTTAGAGAGGGAAAAGTGAGAACTAGATAGGGATAAARGTATTGGGACACAAATAATAAGAATTTCCACAACTATCACACTGGCTATACTGCACATCTTTTTGGTAACACASTTCTAAAGCTGAGTTTTCCATGACATCACTTTTTTTGCAGTTTGTTTAATTAAAAATACCTCTGCCAAATCCAGTACTGTATTTGGCCTAATTGCCTTTCCCGCAAATAAGGCAGATAAACTTATTTTCCAGTGGTTTTGGTGCAATTAAAGCAATCAAATATAAACAAAATAATAATAAAAAAAACTTAAGGATGCTTTTAACTTCGACTTCTTGACTTTCACAGAAACAGTTTGTGTGGAATTGAAAACCAAACACAAAACCTCAGGTGTTTTGCTGGTTGGGCRTATGAAGCCCGACACAGACTGTGGTGATGCTGCAGTGACAGGGACAAGACACGAGCACGTTCTCCTCACCATGGGYCACCTCTGGCCACGTCACTGCCACAGGAAAAGCTGCCACTTATTTGAGAATCCAACTCCTTGTTGATGTGGTATTTTCAGTGGAATATTCATGCCCACCCCCATGCTGTCCTACAACTCCAATAAATGACAGTTGTTGCAGAGACACCATGCAGTGAGAACCCTTTTTCCTCTCCAGCAAACAGATTCTTTGGTTGTTACCAAAATCCTTGCATTGCCAACTACACTACAGAAGTAATTTGGAGTGCCAGCAGCCACTTTGCTGAATCTCCCTTGCCTTCCCAAGCTCAGAGCAATCACATCCTTAGGCATCCTCATCCCTTCTGTCCCATATTTCACACACACACACACACACACACACACACACGAGTCCCAGAGGGCAAGGGACAGGGAGGGATAATGTCTTTGTCCATAAAAACATCTTGACCCTAAAGTGAAACATATCTGAGTACAAGCAAAAATAGAGAACAGCACTAAATGCTCTGTTTTTAGAAGGAAAAAAAAATTAAGTCAACTCATCAACTAAATTAGGAATAATTGGTGAAATGATTATGCATAAAACACACGGAGGCACTCCTCTAGGTAATCAGTTCTGCTGACTATTTCTCCTGGCTATTCCATTTGATATTCTCCATATCTAAGTTCTGCAGCCTCAGACCCAAAACTGTAATGAAATGCAGTGCTCTATTATTAACTGCTGCTATCCTGAGGTCCCAAAGGAAGGAAATACTTCATTTAATTGTGTTTATGTTAGCCCACAATACATGCAGGGACAGAGAGGCTGGCATAGGTATGCTGCAGGAGTCTTTATACACAACTTGCAGTGCTTTGGGTTTTTTTAGATCGTGTTTCAGAGAATAAAATCAGTGAACAATATTTTCCTATGAGATTTCAGCTTAGCTGCAGGGATAATACAGTACTACATTTCATTAAAGTTACAGGTTCAACAAATGCTGACTGCACTACWCTATGATCTTTATTAGGGCCATATSATCAAAATAATTAGAACTGATCAAAATGGGTGARGTAGACTGAGGGGTATGATATTTTRYATTTTCATAAATGCTTTTCTTTTTCATCAAGATAAGTCACTCACACTATGTAAGTATTAACACAATAATGTGGAATATGTGAATAAGTAATATTTAATTCAGTAAAAATAATGCACATGAAAATAGTTTCCTGTTGCTGTGTTAAGCTACCTTTTACTGAATTCAGAATCCGTGGTTTTCCGGGGTTTTTTGTGCTCTAGGAAAAAAATAAATAAGGACTAATGAACACTACAGCAAGACATAAAACTTATCTGGAGGAAATCCAGATTCATTAATGGTGTGAACAGGTTTTTTGATTTCTAATCGTGTCTTTTTGGTTTTGTACTCCTACGAAGTTTACCTCATTTTATTCAAGTGTATTAAAAGTCTTCTGTAATGAGAAGCACTGAAAAAAAAGCTGGAATTTTCTGTATTTGTACACAGCTGTTGCACGAAAATTGAAATCTAAACATTCAGCACTCTTTCAGGAAACTGAATTTCAATACAAAACCTATCCAGTCTGATTTCCTCTCCATGGTAAATACTCAAATATCTTACTAAAAATTGCTTTAGCATACTCTGCATCTRAAATTTCATTTTAAGGGCCACAAATTGATGAGATGGAGAAATCCAAAAACATATTTTCTGTTTAATTTTTAAGTCTGCACTGGATCTGACACAGAACACAGGCAAATTCTGGGTTCTTCTGGAGGAACTGAAGCAACTGCAAACCTCTTTCGTTATTTTCAGACATTCAAAATTTTCACCAAATAAACTCCCAAAAAACCTCAAATCAACTTGTCCACTAATTTCTGTTTCCTTTACYTTACAGAAAGAAAATGAACTGGTTTTTCAAATCAAACAGAAAATAGTGGAAAGCAAATATTTCTGGAGATTTCAGTTAAAAAAACCCCATGCCTAACATCTTCAGGAYACCCTCAAATGTATGAAGACTCTGAAATTGGTAAAAACCCTAAAATGGATGAAGATCTAAGACAAATCTGAGCAGCTGAAACTTTCACATGTGAAGACAATTCAAAACCAAATTTTCGTAAGCCTCTGTGAAAACCTTACTGGCTTTAAGCACAACTTGCTTTGCATTTTGAGTGTCACCCAGACAAGAATGTCAAAGTGAGGGTAAGTTTTACACAAAAGAATTGATGGATTTGGTACAGCTCGTGCAGKTTGCTTTGTTAGTCAGGCTGATTGCTCTCCTTTTTTTTTTTTTTTTCAGAGATATACATAGAAAGAACTAGAGTAAGTGACCTCAAAAAAGAAACATTTAACCTTATCCTTGATGTAAACATCTCGCACTGATAGTGCGATGTAGGTAAAGGAAAACAYGGCAATTTACCAGAACAAGGTCAATACCACAATGAGGTGGATGTTTCCTTTTTAAGGTTAACTTCTGAGGGGATTAAATTCCTTTCTAACATAAGTAACAAAATGGCACACACTGCAAAGGTTTGCCTCTTAAAAATCAAACAGAGTAGTCACCGTAATTGATCGGGTTGAAAGAGAAAGGTGTGCCCAGTTGTAAACTGTGCTAAAAAGTGTGTCACTTATATTTGAAATTAATTARGTAATGAACCATAGCTGTGTAAATGTTGTTCCTTTCTCCATTATATGTGATAACACGATACAGCACACAGAACTGAAGGGAAAAGGTTAAACATACCCCCAACAGGCAYAACAAAACTATTCCTCTGTTGACACATTGGAAAACTTCAAAATCATTAAAGGAAAAAAGAACCACGACCRTCCATGTCATGTGAATTGTTAACAGGCAGCATCCCAAGCACATGTGAGTTGTTCCAATCTAGCACATACTGAGGAAGCCCACTGCACATGGAAATTACCAGAGAACACTTAATTTTTGCATTCCACATTTATGCAATTAATTAGAGAACACTTAACATTCTCTCTGACTTTGAGCTCTGCATGATCATGCTTGATCATGAGGGAATTTAAAATCGTTTATGGAGCCTAGATTTAAGTACGAGAAGAAACGGAGATGGTGATGGTTAGAAAGGGACGCATGAATACATTAAGTGACTGGCCAAACAATTCAGAAATAAGAAAGCCATAACAGACAGAACTTACTCTGAAAAGGGATTTTGGTATACATTAAAAAAAAACAAAAAACCAGCAACTTTTATTTATATAGGATATATGCAGAGATATAGTTATGTATTAGGTAACTTTGCTGCATCAAAGAACACATAAGAGGTGAACAGATTTAGGAGATATGATGACTATTTAAAACAGCAGGTGATCCACCACAACAGCACTGATTTCAGCACAGGTTTTGTGGGTTTGGAGAATGTTTTTAAGTACATCTCCCTGCTTTGGGGAGAAACTCCCCAAATTCCTGCCTGTCAAGTACATACAAAGCTATAGGGTAACAGCATCSGCAGTTTGTCAGAATTAGTTCGCCAGCCACAATGAATTCCTGGTCTCAAGCTGACTTCCCCTCCAATGTTTGTGCCATCATCCATTACCCACCCTCCTGAG
>NW_026623663.1:541002-555681 GCF_030028575.1 Malurus melanocephalus
CCATCGGGTTCCCGCACCAGCAGAGCCCTGAGCCCACAGCACACCTCAGCCACTCAACCACAAAGGTCTTCAACATGCAAGTTCCCTGTCCAGAGGGAACTGAAGGAGATGTTTAAGGCCACGTTTTGGAGACTGATTTTGAAGAGACTGATGAGGATTCATTTCAAAAGATGCTCAGAGCCCCCACGACAGTTCCAAACCCCATCAAACAAGCCCGTTTCTAACTGAGTTACAATGGACATTGCAAGGCAGATATTCCTGACCCTGCTGCTGTCCTGAACTCCTCACCTTCTGCAGGTACTCAGTGCCACCTTTCCCCCTATCCTTTTGGATACTCGACCCAACCCAGACTGAATCTTGGCATTTCTACCAGGATCGCTCACTTGAGATCTAAACAGCCCCATGCTCACAAAGGAACTGGATGGGAATGATTCAAATGATGGTAATGGCCACATTTAGAAACATTACTGCAATGAATCTTTCTTTGAATCTCCAAATAAATAGTCTGGATCGAATCTTCAACTARGCTAGACTGAGGAAGTGGTATCAATTTCCACTGGCCCACAATGCTTGTAATCAAATATATCCATTTATTATCTGTGACAAGGTTGGACTTGTTAGGCAAATTACTTTATTACACTGCAAAAATACCAGCTTGTCATTAATATTAGCCTGTGTATTTAAAATTGGAATTATAAGCAGCTTCTTCATCTTCCTACATCACGCTCTAATCCAAAGTGGCCTATTAGGAGATGTAATATTTAAKGTCTTTTAGCTGGTACCTCTACATCCTGATTATCCTTCAGAAATTAAATGCCTTCAATATACATTTGTAAGGGAGACTAACAATTTCCTGCCACGCGAAGGATGAAGATGGTAAATGATGGCTGGGGTGGGGGGCGGGTTTGTTGTTCTGATGCTGCCAGGCAGGCTGATAACTTTATATTCTGCGTCCATGGCTCAATGACCCACAAATCTCCTTTGATATGCCAGGCAGCAGAGAGAACCAAGCTGAACGGATCAGGAGAGAAGTGAAAACGCTTCAGCAAGGGGCCCCCGATGAAGCCATCATGTGACAGGAATCCTAAGACTCTGCTACGGAGGGGAGAGGCGAGAGCGGGAGAGAAAGGGAAAAAAAAAAGGGAATAGGGCATTGTGGTGGCACAGGCTGATAGAGACGTCAGAGACGCTTCAGTAATCTCACGACGCTTTGGCCCAGTGTGGGGGCAAACGAGGCCCATATTCAGCACGGCGTGACGGGGAGGACCACCCCGAAAAAGCTGCGAGGGGGCAGGCACTTGGACAAATCAAAGCAGAAGAAAGTAATTTTCGATAAATTAAAGAAATCTCCATGGAAATTAGCATGAAACATTTTCTAATCTCCCGCTTTTCACTGCCGACAAGGGTCACTGGTTTAACTTCTCTCTCTTATTTTATTATTCCCCAGCCACATTCCTCTGCTTTTTTATATCCTTCAATTTTTACTACCTCTTTTTCTTCCAGTCTATCATTTTTAGCCTTTCTTATAGCAGCTTCTTAACCCTTTTAGGACTTCTCCCAGTAAATATTCTGGAGAATTAACTGATCCATTAGAGTTTAAAGTACATTCTCCAAAGCAGTTGCCTTTTTTAACTATCTGCAGCATTTCGTCTACCGACTACGCCGTCATTTTAACTGTGATCAAAGTCAAACATTTCCTTCCCAGTAAAACCTGAAAAAGACTGCTTTCCACAATCTCCTTTGGAGACAGAGTGCTGACGCTGCTAAATACCAGCTGCAAATGCACTGCCAGAGGTAAACACTGCTAAGTCACAGCATTATGACTTTATGATTTTTAATTTTAATACAAGAAATTGATTCTTTTTGCTGCCGTTCTGGTTTTGCTAACACGAAAAGTGTCAGATTAACACCTCTTCTCTCTCACCTTTGTTCCAAGAGGTCAAATTTTGAAGTCTGTTTTAAATTAAGATGGATTAGGAATGTTAAGCACTGGCTTCTATTTATATTTTTCTTATAATAAATATGAAATAGCAATGAGGTTGCCTGATAAAAAGTGCTAGTGTGCACATGAAGGATTTTGAGAGAAAGACATAYCTGCCTTCTGACTACTGTAACTTGGTGCTTGCAGACATAAAAATCAATAAAACTTCAGTGATCTGTGATCCATGACTTATGATACAGAGACAGAAAACGTGAACAAAATCAGCATGATTGGAATGACGATTTTTACAAAGAGTATGAGTCCAGCTTCATTTCTGAAATAAATAACTGCAGTTCTTCCTGCATCACTCATGAAGAGCCAGGGTCAAATTTACTTTTTTTTTCATATTTATTTAAAGTACAGACCATTTATGCCATACAATAAATCCATGTTTGTAATTTTCAAGGAACATGGACTTCTGAGACCTCCTTCACTGGATTAAATTTCTAAAGATATCTAAATATATTGGTGTGTGAAGAAGAAAATCTTTATCTAATGATAAATAGTAGTGACAAGCTTAATTAATCCTTGGGCTTTTTTTTCTTTTCTTTTTTTTTTTTTTTTTTTTTTTGCCACTTGTAGATGCTGTTCTCCACAAGTTTCACAGCAGGTCACAAAAGTATGTTCCCTGGAATGGTTTCTATAAAAAGTGGTCCAAATATGTCATTTGCTATCACTTAGGAAAGGAGCTCTATGGAGAATGATAACTGGTACAGTTTCTATCAGTTTTCCTACTTGCACGAGCAGTGTGCTACATGTCTCTCATTTTCTTGAACAAGACAGATGCCTCTGGTGTGAAAAATACAGATGTTGGAGTATGCAGCAGACAACTATGGTTTATCAAAAATACACTACTGGCACTGACTGATGTCAGACTTAATCATTCAGCATCCTAGCAGGAGCGAGTGAATTATTGGGTCTTAGTCATGTGTGGTTTATGTTTAAAAAGTAATACGTCATCTTGTTTCTTCTTTACAGGGGTTGGAAACTATTGAGCAGACAGCAACGCCTGGGGCTATAGGTAAGAAGCTGAACAGAACCCAGAAATGAAGGTGCATGACAAGGAGCAGAGGCATGGACAAGTATCCGTGTTTTTTCTGAAAGAAATGTCAATGAAGGGCAAAAAGGAAAAAAAGAAAAAATCAGCAATAGAAAGGTTGCACTGAGCAGGGGTGGGGGAATGGAGGAGCCTATGCCTGCTTGATGAAAACGTTTCCACATTTAATCTCAACAAAATATACACAACTTAATTTTGTGTTTAAATRTATGCATAGTTTAACAAACAGACTCTTAATTTATTCACTGCTTATCRTATTTTAGTTGATGTTTAAACAACACTGCACTCACACGTACACACAAGCATAGGGAAGGCTGGTTTGTTAGGCAAGAGGAATTCACCTGTGCACAGAAATTATTTCTCCTCAACCATTTGTTTTGAGGACCAAAGTGTTGGATGCAACCCACTCTCACTTATCAAGAGGGTCCACACACACCTTTTCAGTCCTCTGTACATTCCCCTTTAGCACAGCATTAAAAGTTTCTGGGTAGGTGTCAATGAAAATCAAAATGAGACAATTCCCTGACATCTAAACATGAGACAACAGTCAGTGATCTAAATGGCACAGTTTTCAGTTGCTTTAGGAAACAATTAAGGTGATATTTCTGGGAGGAAAAGAAGGAATGGTCTCTTCCTTTAAATAGAAAAACTGCTATACCAGAAACTTGGACAACTGGGAGGTGATGGCTCTCACAAACACCACCTCAGTCCCCAAGCTGGTTTTTAGATGAGCACAAGTCAAGTTTGACAAGTCAGTGGAGCCCTTCCCACAAGCAAAGGTTTATTCCACGTAATATTCCACGGGATGGCTGTGATCTCACCTTTAGCAGGAGCAGAAATGAGGATGTGTGAATCATCAGCAGCCACAGAGCTGGGGCACCTCGCCCCTTCCAGCCTCACACCATTATTGCCAAATGCCTGTGATTACCCGGCCAGGATCTCRAGAAAGGGGCTTGTTAGCAATGCCTTTATCATGGCTACTCTGTTTTTTCAGACTTTTCCCATCAAGAAATACAATTTCAGAGTTAATGYTAGTTAGCCGGTTATGGGAAGTCAGGCTGTCATCCAAAATTCATGTGATACATTTTCTCCTGAATTATCTTCCTCCATGAACTTGTGATTAGGTAAACAGCATAATGCACAGAGGAAAAGTGTATTAATCTGACTATTGCTTCTTCTCTCCCATTAATGGTGGATTTAAGTTGCCAGAATCCATAAATGCAACAGCTTCCTTTAAAAGCAGTAAAATAATTTTCCTGTATAAATGGAGACTTTCAGGAGATCATTATTGGGAAACTGACATATTCTGCACAGAAATAGGTCTCCTCTGGACTTCAACACATACCAACTACAAAATGTGAAGTCAAGCCATTTAGCATTTATTTCAGCAGAAATGACTTACCTCCTAATTGAAGAGCTTTAGTCAGGGGAAAAAAAAAAWGTATAATAATTTTCAAGCACTTTCACTGAACTGGTATTATTAAGTGCATTGCAGTGGTGCCTGAGATCACAGGTCACAGACCAGAGGATCTTTATGCAGGTCCTGACTAATCCTACAAAGTCTTGAGCTCACAAGGACAGCAATATCCTGGTGCTTAAGGGGTGAGACTCTGCCTCTCTCGATGGATCAAATCCAAATATAAGATAAACGCAGCCCAGAAATCTCTGCACTGAACATCTGCAAATCTGGGACCTGCTCTGGCAAACTTTGCACCAAGAAAAAGCATCGCTATGAACACAAGAATGCCACAGATCCTTCCTGTCCCCCGCTCGAGCGCTGAGCCTGAGCCCACGAGGGAAGGTTAAGAGGAAGTAAAAAGCAGATTTTTGAAGAGGCAATGCATTATTGCCCTCTGCAAGCAGGTGACTGATACACACACCAAGCAAAGACATGGGGTTTCTTGTTTGGTTTGGATTTTTTTAGTTGGCTTATTTTTAGGGGCTTTGGGAATGACACACAAAAATTAGGGAAATTTGTGGGATATGTGGTGTTTTACAGGTCACTACCACGGGAAGTTTAGCCAACTTTAACATAGTTAACTTTAAAGTTTTAAAAAGTATAGAGACTTCCAGGGAAGAACTACTTTGGAAAAAAGGTGAGGAACGTGGCCTTTTTGGTTTACTTCCTCCATACTTGTATTTATATTGATCAGGGCCTACGTAAGAATTTAGAGAATAAAATAAATTCTTAAACATCCTGTAACATACATCTTTGTCAGAGGCAACACTTGTCCACAAATGGAAAAAAAGATAAAAACCTTTGAAATCCCTTAACACAAATCCTTATTTTCTGTCTAATTCTGCATGGTAGAGTCATTTACACATTTATCTTTCACTTAAAGAGTATCATCACTTATGATTTTATAAGGGAAGAGAGAAATTAAAAATTATTCTTATATTATGAGATTCATCTACAAAAATGTCTTCTCTGAATAAGTGCAGATTTTGAAAAGTCACTTCAAGTGCCCTTGTCCTCAGCAGACAGATGGACAGGTCTACAGCAGAAAAAAAATTGTCTGGAACTAGGGATTACCTTTACTAAAGTGATGCTTTCACCCCCTGAGTCTCATTATTCAAAGACTAGAAAGAAGGCTTTGCCACCAAATGATTTTGACAAGGTTTCATGTAATATTTGTATCTTCTGGGGCATGAATTTATATTATAGACCAAACAAATACCTAAAGTGTGCAATTCACATTTGAAGATGCATCTATCCATGCACCCATATATTTTTACCATTTTTCAGTGACACTTTTAATAGAACATGGGCAGAAATGCCTTTTCCCCTTTGKCAAGAAGTAACAGGTTGCACATGGAAGCACATTTTAACTTCCCAGTTTGGTTCACACTGGCCATGCYGGCATTGCTCTCAGTCTGCCTGACCTCTGCTCATTCCACAATTTCTGACAGTGTTAYCCAAGCTCTCCAACACCCTCCCTTCACAGGGATTTACCTGCACTCAGCTGGTGAGGTTTTCTGGTTTATAGGGATTACCAGAGGAACATAAGGGACACAGTGGTGTGCAAGGAGAGAAGCAGAAAAACCAGGGACTGAATGAGTCCCTTTTCCTTGGCACACAAACCGCTCGCATCTGTAACTCAGACTAACGATAAGGGAAAAGTGTAAAAATGCAGAGCTGACGTCCTTCTGTTTGAACAGAAGGTTCCTACACAACAATGAAATCAGCTTTCTGCAGGGGGAAAAGTTGTTCAAGAAGAGAGAAGAGCAAGAACTCGGAACTTCTAATTTTTGACTCCTACAAAGTCAGAGCTGGTCATAAGTACCAGTTTACAGCTAGCAGAAATGGGAGAARGAGTGGTGGGGAGATGAGAGAGAGGGATGAGGAAGGGATACACAGATTTCAAATCAGACTTCAGGTAAAATGGATGAAAATCACTCCACATAAGCAGCTCTTTGAAAAGGTTCTCCAAAACAAGTGAATTTGCTGAACTAAACCTATTACCAAAGTGTGATTCTGCTCAGTTATATCAGTGTTAATCAGCACTAACTCCACTGAGTGGTAGCTCTAAACTAGTCCATAACTACCATTAGCAAAGTGAACTCTATGAACGCATGTGTAAATAATTAAACTATAATTATATTACTTATAACAGCAGCAAAATTWATTACTGTAGTGAAAAGTTACTTAGATTTTCTTTCCTCTTGTACAAATTAAGAAGAAATGTAACATTCACATTCAAAGTACAAATATCACTAAAAGCCACAATTTTTCTTATCCAGAGGACACAGAGGTACAGTCAACTGGCAAACAGGCCCCAGAGAACACTTTCATGATAGAAGAATATTCGTATTAAGTCAGTTTATGAACTGTACGTATTTGTTTATCTGCTTGTTAATCATTTTGGTACAAGTTATCATTTTACAGTTCTCATTTTGAACAGATGATGGGATCAATTTTAAAAAAACACCTAAGGAAGAAACATAAAATCAGGGAGTTATTCTCAGTATCCTAACCAGCTCGGTCTGGCACTGTTCAGTGCTACAGAAAAGGCTCAGAAAGATGGGTATCACAGGGCTGTTCAAAGCTGAGCAAAAGCTGCTCTGCCTAATTGTGCAAAAGAAAAATATATATTCTTGTTGAAAAACCACCTAGGGTGATGTTTCCCAGTTTTTGCAATGCTGAGCCTTCTTAGGGAATCTACACAGGGGTTACCCCTTCCACCACAGGATGGGATGAGAAMATCCCAGCTCTGCTGCCACTTTTTGAGTCACACGGAGGAGAYGCTGCACATTTCTGGGCAGTCTCGTGCAGAGAATCCTGCCTGCTGTCCCTTCCCTTGGTCCCTTCCCATCCCCTGCACGCCAGGGCAGTTTTCAAGGTCACTCTCCACATTTCCTTTCCCTCATCTTCCACAGACATTTAATCATTAACAACCTTTTTTATCGCTGCCTCCACTGAAGCCCCAGCTCCAGGTTGCAGAATCCCCTCCATCTTTCCACGAGCAGCAYTGAGGAGGAGCAGCAGTGACAGACCACAGGCTCAGAGCCCCAGGGCTGTGTCTCTCTGCTCACATCTCCCATGGCTCCCAGGCTGCCCCATTATCTSCAGCAGAGCCTGGCACAGGCACTGCCAGCTTGGGGCTGCCCTATGAGTGGCCAATGCCACTGGGCACCACTGCTGGGGGTGTTGGGAGCCGTGGATCTGTGGCAACTGGGCTGTGCTGGCCGCTTGCCACCTGAGCTCCACGAGCTGCAGGGCACCAGGGGCTGGGGGCACCTGGGCAGGGACACTGATGGGATCTGATGGCAACCTGAAAAACGGCCACGAGCTGCAGGGCACCAGGGGCTGGGGGCACCTGGGCAGAGACACTGATGGGATCTGATGGCAACCTGAAAAACGGCCGGTTTGCTGCGGAACAGGCGGCTCAAGGGAGGTTTCAATGCACGCCAGGCCAAAAATGGCCTCTTTAGATAACATATCCGACAAGTTAAGGAGTAATTCAGCCTGGCTAATAGCTTTAGGGATGTGTTTGAAGATCCGGGATGCATCACATGAGACAGGTTTTTGCTTCACAAGGAGATACAGAGATTTTTACACAGAGACTCATAGCCCACTGCTCTCTTTTTGCCACATAGCTGTGCGCTGTGCATTTCATCTGATTCACAACCTTATGATAAATAAATATTTWAAAAATAGCAAATGCTGAGGAGGAGCGTAAAAATTACTCCTGGATTTGTTTAGGAAACRAACCAAGCAACAACCCACAAGGCTCTACCTCCCTAACAAAAGATAGGTACAATACAGGAATAAACCCATGAAGTCATGGCTGTAGACCAATGGCCAGAATGATGCCACAGCACCACAAATTCAACTGGAACCAGACAGCCTGACCCTGGCACAGGGATTTCATACAGCAGAGAGAATTSCTAAAGAGCCCAATGCACACAAGGGCTCTGAGAGGTGAGGGTTAGGTACTGCCTAAACAGAAGATGCAGAAGTCACCCTTAAATCCTTAACAAAATTAGTTTAGAGAGATCCAGGTCTGCAAGGGTTGTTTGATTACTTCAAAACTTGCCAGTGACTCTCCCCTCTCATTTTCATGACTTCTGTCATTTTTACTGTGACTAAATTACAGTCATGACATGCACATCCAGCAGCCACRCAGGTCAGGAGACACCTCTGTGGGTCCACGGTATCAGTTTGACAYTCCTATGCCTCTGTTCCACAGTCAGGGATGATTTTGTGCCTTCATCTCTSCTCAAAGGAAACAACAGAACATTCCTCTGCTTTTGCCTCTTGCCCTTCCTCGAGTCGTTCAGTGCCTTTTCTYGCTCAGCACACAGCTTTTCTCTCTAGCTGCAATAACGTGCTGCTTTGTTTTAGTTTATTTCATGCACAACAAGCACAGTAAATTGCAGGAATAACAAATATCCGCCAGAAYTGACAGCAGCCTGGCTGAAAACACCAACCTCCCAACTTGAGCAGCCTCTGCAGATGCCTGGTGCACTTTCCCCCTGCTTGTTCAGCATCTCCAGGTGGGGCTATCTGAACGCAACAGAAGGAGACTCCTCACCTCCCAGCTCTGGGTTTATTTTTATCTCTGATTATGGACATGTGGTGCTACAATCTGCAGCCACTGGGGTGCAGGGGCAGCGAGAGCAGCAGTGTGGTGTGTGTGTCATCCAGCATTGCTCGCTGATCTCCTCGAGGCAACAGGAGGAAAAGTGCAAGGTCACTCGGGAGGAAAATTCCCCTTTTAGGGTGGAACRCAGCAGAATGGAGCTTGTGCAGGGGTAGGGGATGAATTCCCCACCAGGGCTGCCTGGTGCTGGGCACGAGGATGCAAACCTTACTCTCCACTGAAACATGAGCTGGAGGAGTGGGAAAGTAGAACACCACACCATGGTCTGTGCTTCCCTCACCTCCACCCCACATCAGATTATTTTATTTTCTTTAATCCACAASCAATTCTGCTCCTACAGCAAGACCGCTCAGGTACACCAAGATATCTTCTTAATTTTCACATATTCGTCACATATTGCCTTCAATATTGTGYCTAACCACGGTGCCAACAAATTGGGGAAGGCAACCAAAAACTTCTAATTTTGCTCCACAAAACAATATTAAGTTTTTACGGACAGCTGCAAGAACAAGTGAGGTTCATTGTTCCTACTAACTCACAGTGCACTGAACTCCTTAAAAAGAACTGACAGAGCACTGCAAGCACGAGAGAGTGACTTTCATCTTGGCAAGAAATATCTCCATACACAGACTGTCAAAAAATAATAGGAAGAATAAAATAAAAGARCTGGAATAGGGCCGATCTTTGAGAGGGGGAGGGGGGCCATCTTCACTTGAAAGAAACATTTTCTGCYGTGACTTCTGCTCTGCCCAGTTTCTTACCAGGACAAAAATCACAGAAAAAGTGATTACTCATTAATTGCCAGATACCAGCCCCCCACCCCATGGAACTGTGAGCCTCACACCAGCAGGCTGTGAGCTGCTGGACAYCCCAATTCAGTAGGTGACGAGTGTCACTCTGTGTCTCTACAGCCATAAGCCCAAACCAACCTCAGCCTGACCCCAGAAACTTGCCAGGAGATGGCCAAAATAGCTGTTTTTCAACAGTTCAACATTCACCATTGCTTGAAAAACAAAACAGAGTAATATGCTTTCATCCCCAGCTCAGAATATCCAGATAACAGTTCAACCACATCCTCATTTTTATCAGTTGGGAACTCRAGGAATAGGAAGATCACACAGGAAATGATGACAGACATGAATTTTGGACTCAGAGACTTAGATCCCACTCTTTTCCTCCTATGAATAAAATCTCCCTTCTTGACCTGCAATTCAGCAATAAATAAGTATCTTTAATTTAAAGAAAAAATATCAGTTAATCTTGAAGATACTGATGAAATAAGATAATACACCTGGGCTACAGCAAAGCTAACGAATGTTATTAAATCAACTATAATACTGATCTGGCTACTTAAACTGGGGACATGTACCAAAAAATACGGAGTTGTTTCACACAGAGTTAGGATGTTTAGGCTCTGATGCCAGAATTTCACCTGAATAACTCGAAGTGTGATTTGCACCTGGATTTCYTTCATCTCCTTGTTTCAATTTTACTCTGCCTATGTGAGGCAACACCGAACGCTGCATCCTGGGAGGATGTTCAGCACCGACAGCCAGCGTGCTATTTTTATTTTCAGAGWGGCTTTGTTACATTCACACATTATATCTTTGCATGAGCCCAATCTAATTTTAAATCTATTGGACTRCTGTAGGATCTGAAAGAGCTGATCCTGTAGGATTTGAAAGCGAGTCTTTGAACTGAGATCTCACGAGATAAATGGCAAATACATTAACTTTGCCACCTCATTTTCTTTAGCTTACAACTTAATTGTATTTTTCGTRGACCTCAGCAATCATGTTTTAATTAGGTCCCTTTGTCTGATTTGATAACTTGTTTTGCATCCTCCTTACCTCAGCCCACCGCTGCACAGAGCTGAGCAGATAAGTACCAGATCATAACATTATCTCTAACTCTTGCTGCAGCTGAATAAAGTGCTACAGGAACTTTGACTTCCCCAAAGCAGAGAAGAGATTTGCCAAAATTACATCTACATATTGGCAGCTGATACAAAAATAACCCCCTGCCTCCGCGATGCTAAGGTAAGACAAATGTGAAAAGGGATTTTTAGCTCAAGATAACCACCCAGACGAGCCAGCCTTGCAGATAGTTGCTGTTTCTCCTAAGTGATCCCACACAGGAGGCCAGCAGGTGCCACATTTCAAATCATATGAAATTACAAGTTAGCAAGCAGCCTCTCCCCATGGGCTCAAATACTACTTCTTARAGGCTCAAAATAGGACAGAGACTGGAGGGGAATTTTATACTCTCTGAAAGGGAATCTCTTTTGTTCAGTTCTGGTGACATCTGTGATCTTTTCTCCCCTCAAAACGTCCCCAGAAATCTCTATAATTGAGGACACAGCTATTAAAGCTGCAGCTTTCWTTTCAGAAAAATCATATTCAATACGTACTTCAACTCTGACAAGAGCCAGCAACTCCATGAAACACTAGTTCTGYTTATTGTTTATTATTATAAAATAATATAATCATTATATCCCAAATAGCCTAAGATTTTCACTCGTTCTCACATACTCATACTAAAGATAAAAAAAAAAATGTTCTGGTCACTAAAGTAGCCTGTGGATGGCTTAAAAAAAACTATTTAAGTTTCTTCCATAATCTCAAAATTGGGCTTCTTTTTTGATAAGGTTGATAGTCTCCCAAATTTACTTCCCTTGTGATTTGAATTCAATCTCAAGCAACAGCTTCTATTTTTTTTTTTTTTATTGCATCAAGTTCTATTTCTTTACACTACCTGTACTTCAATTCTCTTTTGTCCCTGCTAAACCACATTCTAGAATAAWCCTGCAAGACTACAGCAATATTTTAGATTTCACATAATAGAACTCAATTTTTTGTTTCAGGCAAAGTGTAATTTTGTCTCAATCAGCAGTCAGTAGCCACATTGCCAATTAGACTGAAGTACACTTTACAATAAAATGTGCAAAATTATTGGAGAAAAATGTACAGCCTAGAGAGTCTCTACTGTGGGTAAAATAAATATAATTGATGCATCCTTCAGTCTGCAGCATTGATTATTATTTATTATTACAAACTCTTCAAAACAGGATGATTTGATGTCAACATGTTATTTTAGGAAGTGCACAATTGAAGAAAGCATTATTTGCATGGATTGATTCATAAAATATGTTTACTGGGGAGAGATGTGCACTTTTACTTGAAATGAGTCAGAATAATAAAGAGAAGTCAAGACAATCTTCCAGCATTGTAGTTGAAAAGAATATCTAAGTTTTTAAATAAGCTTCAATTAAGAGAAYAGTTTTTGCACAAAGCCAGAATCTATGCTCTTTTTTCCTTTTTTTTTTTTCTCTCTTTGTGCAGTCTGTCTGGCTAAACTTAAGAAAACAGTCACAGCAAATCCAGGGTCACTTTTATCCTATGTCACCCACTGAATTTGGAAACTCCTTGTGAATAGCAAAGATCAGCCCGATCTCCTGGCATTGATCTCCTTTCCAAACAGAATACCAMCATGCTTTGATGTGACATATGGAATGAGAAAGAAGTAATAATGAAAATCAATGAGTCTAAATATTCTCTGCTTGTAACTCACCTGTCGTCTGCTGTGGTTATGTGTGTCCAGGAAAGAGAGGGATTTAAATGCAACTGCACCTTCTTTTTTTTTTCGTGGTCTTTGTAGCCCTATGGTGCAGCATTAAAACCAAAAAAAACCCAGCACCTGAACTTATGTGAGAATTGGTAACATTTACACATCTGTGTGTGTGTACATATACATAAAAATATATATATACATATATATATAAACACACATTCTTTTTCTTTTTTTTAGACAGTGCTTACACTATATTATAAAAATCAGCGCCAAACACCACCCCTAAGTTACTTAATGTTTGCAAAAAAACTTTCATCAAAATGTTTTAAAATTAATTTCCAAGAGTAATTACTGKTATAATCCATGAGTCTGCAAACCTGTCACTGTCCAGATGGCTCAGAAGAAAGCAAAGACATGGAAAAAAAAAACCCCAGCTAAATCAGTTCAATACCATAATAGATGGTTACCACAAAATAAATGGCCCCAAATCAGTAGAAAACAGGTGAAGAGGGCACTAAATTCAAGTTGGAAAACCAGCAAAGCCCATCAGGCAGAGCATTGGATCAGATGATTTTCACCAACTTTTACAAACTCCTGTCATGTGAACCCTCATCTCAGCTGCTGCTTTAAAACTTTGCTCCTCTTTCCCKAGATCATGCTTCAAGATTATCTCGGCTCTTTTACTAATCAATAATAAAAAAAAAAAAATCTTAATAAAGTAAATGAGGATTTGCCTTCCAGGCAGCTACTGGTTTTCATTCTGATTTTAACTAAATGACTGTGCAACAAAGCAGATTTCTTCCATCACACAATCACTGAACAGAAAAATGACCCCAAATTAGATAAGAAAAACTGCCCAGTTGCAATGGCGGGCAAAATGAGACAGACAGACTGCAAAATTTAGCTGGTAGTGGTTCATTATCAATACCAGCAGTATTTTCCTAACTCTTCAGGAAAGGCTAGAAAATTGTTTGATTTTAAAGTTTCTTCTTGTAAAAGCCCAACTTTCCTSTGCTTTTATTATCTTTTCACAACTTTGGTTGTCTGGCTTTGTGCGCAGGAAATACCGGGTTTCGTCTTTGCAGTCTGGGTGGCTTCTTTTTTTTTTTTCTGGGGGTTCCTTTTTTTGTTGAAGTATTTTAGTTTTGCTACAGATGCAGCCCCTGAAAAGCTCAGCCGCCTTCACACAACTGGGAGATCACTTTTCTGATCAGTAAAGCATCAGAAATGATGCTGTSTCCCTGCAGGGTTTTATCAGGGTTTTCCCTGAGTTGTAGGGTTCCCTTTTTGCTGTTATGGGGTTGGGGTGAGCCATGGGCTCTGTTCCACCCCGTGACAAACACAAACCCACAGGGGTGGSTGCCTGGAGAGCACAGCCAAGCCGTGCAAGGGAGGTTTATTCCTTCCCCTGCACCCCACAGAGCTCTCTCCACGTTTTGGGCAAGGCGTGGAGGAAAGGATTTGCCCCTGAATGCCTTCACAACTTCATCTGGAGCATTACGAATCACTCCCGTTCACCAGGCACAATTAACATTCTGTGCGAGCCCAGCAGAGCATCCACTGCTCTCCACTGGGGCTGCAGGAACAACTGGGGAGAGAATCCCAGACCCCAGAGGGGTGCTAGGCATCCTTGAATTTAACAATTTAAGAGAAAACAAGACCAGCAGGCATTTAGGTGCTGYGCTTTGTGCCCACTCAGATCTTGAGTTGCAGAATGAAATCCCAGGATTCCTGGTCTCACTGGAAATCACAGAACCCACATTCCCAGAATYTGGTGTAGCACAGACTCGGTTATACATTGTGGACAGGAGACATCAGCACATCCCATCTCCCAGATTTTGSGATCCAGCTCTAAAGGCACGGGGGCAGCTGATGAACATCAGCAGCCGAAGCAGAAACAACCCAGGTATTTCAAACAAAACACTTTTCCCCCACCGTTTAACACTCACAGCAAAAAAAAAAAAAAA
>NW_026623663.1:556736-559386 GCF_030028575.1 Malurus melanocephalus
GGGAGATAACAGATCGAGGTACGGCGATAGCAAATCATTTCAACTAAAGGGTTGAATGGCTAAAAATCGTAGGTTTTGTCGWGGAGAAAAACTCGTGAAGTGCAACATATTAAAGGGAGAAGTATTGTGAGCRCAGCTCAGCGGCTGCCACATTGTTGGGATGCTTCAACTTGTTCCTAGAATTTCTCAGGCACTCTTAGATTTTATGCCCTACTTGCAAACTTCGGAGAAGGAGAAATATTCTTTAAGATGCAACAAGTATTTTGTTTATTTTTGCCAGTTTAAGCCCCTGCATGGAACTGTGAGTAATGAGTGATACGAAAAAGCTGAAGGATTTCAGATTTTTAAAGTCTATACTTTTTAAAGAAAGTTAAAGAGAGTAGAAATCTAAATAAAAACTTCTTTATGACATGAACAAAATGATGAATTATAACATTCARTTTTTAAAATTATATCTATTGTCCAATTTTATGTCTTCTGATGGAAGAAACTATTTAGACTCAAAAAAAAAGGTAACAAACAAGTGTTGCTAACCACTTTGAACTTAGCATTTAAATAATTATTATTATTCTATAAAAATAACAATCTGGAAAGTACAACAACTTTTCAGAAATCAGGGTTCAGAGCCGCATTTGTTTTTTTGAGCCAAATGAAACAACTAACTTCTAAATAAATTATAAACAGAATGTTAAAAATGCAGATGTTTGGCTATTTTAAAATACAATCAGTCTTTCACCAGGTATAAAAAAGTCTGCATTTGGCTSTAATAAATTTGAAATCTTACAATACACAGAAGTTTATTAAGAAAGTATAAACTACGTAATGAAAAAGAGATCAAATCTTTCATACATTTTATCTCTGCAATTTTTGAGACATTGTAATGGAAGTTCTTGGTAAACTTGAATTAAAATCTGAACAGAGGTTTGATACAGAGAATTAAAAAGTCATGGGTCTATGAAGCTGCTAACACACATTCCTGTCCTTTTCCCTGATGTTACCATTTCTGATGGTTTTATTCCTTACTATATTTTTTCCACATCCTAATTCTTAAATACTTTGCAAAAGTTAGTAAAAAACATCATTAAAACTTTTAATGCTTTTTTCAATATATATTCTTTAATACCACCAGGCTGCTTTACTATAGAAAGTATCTAAATTCTGAATTATGTTAGAAAATGCAGAGTTATGGACAGACATCAGTGATTTTGTTAGATCTGTTTTGCTACTATCTTTCAAATTCCAGATGAGATATGGACCACACTGTGGCCTCATACATTAAAAAWCCTTATGGAATCTGGGTTGTACATATATTTTCAAACTGAATAACCTAGTTCAAACCAAGCTGTGCATGTCGAACTGCAAGCTGTGAATTGCAATGCCTGTGGTAGAGTAAGAYTTAAAAGACGAAGCAAAATAAAATTTGTACAAATGTTTCCTAAGCTTCTCTATAACCTCACTAAAATATCTAAAAAAAAACCTAACCAGTTTATGGAACAAATGGCAAGCAACACACATGCCCACAGAGAAACAGTTGTCACACAGCAAAATCTCTGGCACAATTAAAGTAGAAGAACAGGGTGTATACTCAACATTGTTATGCCCAGTATRTCATTGGTGGAAAAGTAATGGAAAATGAAATTATTTGTTAGAATGCAATTTAGGGAATCTGATAGGTTGTCCATTTTATTCAATTTATAATTAAGATAGTGTTTAAATTTGAAATGAATTCTATATATGCATGTTCAATAGGCTATAGCACAACAATAAGAATGGAATCACATCTCATTTTATCATAAATTGTGTAATAAGCGATAAGGTAAAAACTAGGGCTAAAATCCTTCCAGCAAAAATGAAAGAGAGCGACCTCAATTGCCCTAATTCATTCTGTCCTTTTTTTTTTTTTAAACTCTTCATTTTCCCTCTGTTCACATTATTAGCTTACACATGAGTGCATTATTAGAAAATAACAAAGCAAAACAGGGAAACTTGGAAGAAGCAGGAGATAGGATCCCCTCTACAGCTGAAAGGTATTCTCATTTCATTTCTTAGGAGTTGCAAAAATAGTTTTATTGCCAGGGAAGGACAATGACCTCTCTCTTTCAACAAGCTTGGTGGTTGGTCTTTTGATGGAAAAAACTAGGGGATACAACATCTGGTAATTTGTGTTACTGAGCTTAGCTGAGGTCTTAACGATGTAAGCAGATTATTCCCGAAGAAGAACAAAAAAAATTCCGGAAGACTCAATGAACTATTTAAAGTTATTAGCTGGTGCATTCTGGCACTTCAACACTCTTTTCGGATTCCTTTTCCCTTTAGGTATTTGCCTTCTGAKCAGATTGTTCTAAAAAAGAGCTCTAACACCTTCCAACCTCACCACGCTTTTCTGGTGGTCCACCCATGTTCTGTCATGCGTGCCAAGTTCCCCTTTTTTCCCCTCCACTGCAAGCAAGACAATTATTTTTGCTGATTGCATTTTACCCTGTAGAACATTTAAGGACTTAGGCCACCACTCCCGAGCTGCTGTGTAGGTCAGGAATACTGAGCAATATAGACTGCAGCAGTCAAGCTCAGATTTACAAAAAAAACAAACAAAAAAAACCCCAAAAAACAAAACCAAAAACAAACAAAAAAACCAAAACACCACCAGAGT
>NW_026623663.1:559421-587996 GCF_030028575.1 Malurus melanocephalus
AGAAAAGAAAAAAGGAAAAGAAAAGAAAAAAGAAAATAAATGGTGGGTGGAGAATGACGAAAAAGACAATTTATGTGTGCACTTGACCAGGAATTTCATGCTCAGATATTCCAGGGAAAACATTCTCTGCTCCTTTCTTGACACYCTTCCCCTGCTTTAAATAGTTTTGCACTGTTTTAGCTCCAGATTCCTCTACTCATAGCTCTTCCAAACACTTTAATTGCCAATCGTGTGGCGATTTAAAATATCTGATGAATTTCCCTGTCCCTTCCATAGGCAATAGACCCGTATTTCCTAACATACACATGACACAACAATCTGAGTTTAAATTACAGACCTGTAGTTTGCTGCCTAGGAAACCAAAYTCATATTGTTGAGGGGCACAAATGGCCAAGCTTCTTCGAGAATCAACGGCTTTGATGCAAAAACAGAGCAAAAAATCTCAGATCAAGTTTAAGATGAAGTCTGCTAACAAGGATGCTCCCTTAGAAAGAGACGGTTTTTATGTTCTCTGTTCTTCTAAATTTTAGTATGTTAAACTCCAAGGTTCCAAAATGAAACTAGAGAATCATAGCAAATTCACAAATATTTTAACCCAAATTCAGGAAGTTTTCTGTATTAACAGAACCTCTCTGTAAATTACAAGTGGGAAAAGTAACTTCTATAAAAACCCCTCTTACGAGCATCCCTTGGCCTTTTTTAATAGTTACTGCACCTTTCAAACTTGTACTGCAAAAATTTTAAAAGGAACTTTGCAACAAACTTTCATGGAAATATTCAGCATCAGATGCCCCTGACTTGGAGCAGGGGCTGATCACCACCATGAAATAACAAATAACCAAACACCTCATTTATATTCACCTGGAGCTGACCCAATTATGAAAGAGCAAAACATCCCGAGACACTGAGCTTCAAACGTAGCTGAAACCACTTCCCAAGACCTTGCCAAAATTTTCTGTCAAATTCTCACTGGCACTCTTCCTTTCTGTAGAACTTGAATACACATTCTGCATTTGTTCATTTTTAYCTTAAACTCAGTGCTTTTCTCCTAATGGAACAAATACAGAATTTGCTGCGTTTATTTTGGAGCGTTATTGAATCTCTGGAGGAGGTGTTTTGTTAAACCAGAATTTTTAAATCCTGTGCTCATAATTAAGAGCCACCTGATGCTAACAGTATTCTAGAGCAAAAATTTCCATCAGGGACTTTCAAGACCTCTGCCCACACAAAAACTGTAGGATTTTTTTTTATAATATACTATATATAGAGATTAACACTGAGGAGTTTCAGAATTTTACTTAYAACATAAGTTGTGGCCAGGGAATGGCCAACTTCAGTTAGTCAAACAGTGTAGCTTTAGYAATCCTAAATTTCTATTTTTCCTTTTTCCATTAAAAGTTAAAATGTTTAAGTATTACAAGCTTGTTYAACCAAGCTCTTTACAGCAAACATTTACCATTTTCACTGGAAAATGCTAAAAACATCCATTTCATTCAGGATGCAGAAATAGGTTCTAATTATTTTCTTGTTGTATATATAAATAATTTACATAAAATAAATAATTTGATTTCATATGACTCAGGTATGTTTATCTGTCATGTCTGATAGCTTTGGTGGCAAAACCATCACCCCAAAACAGACATTTTTAGCATCTTAACTTCAGTTTATACTGGTCTATGAAGTTGGTCTAGATGGTCTAGCACGTGGTGCTGCCCCCCAGTATCATTTTGCAGTGATTTAAAATGTAGGTTTTCTAACTCTGGTCCAGATCAGGAGGTTTATCAAAGACAGAAAACTTTGTGTTCTTGTCAGTGTATCGGAAATAGAATTTAGTATTTTWGTGAATTCGTATTTTCTATCTACATTACTGGTACTCAGAATTTTGAACTTGAGGCAATTTCTAGCATGTTTGGGGTGTCCCATGTTTAGAATTTTTCAGTTCAAGCTTGATGGCTTCCAGCTTTTAGGAACTTCCACCTTTGCCCCTTGGATCTGACCAGCAAGTACCACCCTACACAGAGAAATAACAAGAGGGAGCTGCTGGAATGTCAAAGTTCTGCATTTACTGGCAAGATTCAGTGCCTGTTTTCTTCCCTAATGGAGAAATAAGAGAAAATCAAAATATCCAGTGCACTGCACACATTGTAAGCAGCATGTGCTTTGCTTCAAGAGCCAACTCAAGGAGAAGAGAATTTAAGAGTTGCAAAGACGGATATAGCACACTGTCATCACCAGTTGCTTCTTAGTAAAGTGAATCCTGTTTTCCTGACACCTACTTCTTTGCAAGAGTGCTTTATTCCCCATTGTTTACTTTTTAAAAGCTGAGGATCCAAAGGGGTTGAATATTTTAATAACTGACAAAAGTTTTACACTGATTTTTCTTTTCCTTTCCCACGCAGAGCAAAAGTCTCAAACCTTTCTCATCGCACAGCATCGTGCTGAAGAAAATCAGCGTACTGCTACACCATGATTGGCAGCCTGAAGGAAAATAGATCCTTGGACATGAAACTACAGGACTGGGAACACCTCTGGAAGATCTCAGAGGAAGCAGCAGAGATGTGTTTGGAAGCAGGGGTGCAGCAGAGCTCTCAGCCTTAGAGCAGCGATGCAGAGCAGGCTCTTTAGAGGAGAAGTTGCCTTCAGGTGGCTGCTTATTCCCTTCATCTGAGGAGTGCTTGCTATGATAAATCAAAAATTGCTGGAGACACTGGTTTGGCATCACAGACTACAACCAATCCATCTGCCTCTGTGCAGATACTGAAGTACCCTGGGGATTCTCTTTGGTGAGGCTGTGTAATGCTCTTGTAGGGCAGCTTTCTTGTACAACRTGGCACAGAGATGACAAGCCTCATGGATGTGAGCAGATTTGAAGTATTAAAGCCAAAACTCGCATTCATTTACACTCTGGGCAATACTCTAAAGAGCAAAGAGGATTTCAAAAGGTTGTAGAGTGTATATAGAGACCATTTTCTTCTTTGTAAACCAAACTGGTGGAAGTGCAGAATAGAAAATTACACTTTGACTGTAAACTCCCATGCAGGAGATTTTTAGGGCTAAGTTCTCAATGGGGTGGAAAACCAGCCATGTCTTCAAGATGCACTTTTGGTCATTACAGCTGCAAAAGTGGGTGCTTTCGCTCTCTCTACCCTTCCAMAGGCATTATGTTTACATGCACCCATACCCACTTTTCCAGGCAAGCCAAAGCTCTGCAAGAATTCACATTTGTGTGGGAAGGTAGCTGTCATGGATGCACCAAGAAAAGGCAAAATATCACCTCCAGAATGAACCATTTGGCCTAGGTCCCATACATGTRCATGCTGCAAAAACCTTCACAGAAAGTAGAAATCAAGTATTTKCCCTTGGGGACACAGAGCTGTTTATCTCACTGAGCCTCTGCTAGAGTGGGACAGAAAATAACAGCCCATTGCCCAACACTAAAACACCAACACAGACCTGGAGGAGATCTGGGCGTGGATCTGGGCAGTAAGAGATGTCACACTGAACACACAGAACTATCTTCCTACTCGTGCACTTCCCCTTATTTCTGAGAGGACACAACCAGAGCAGAGTAGCACTCAACACTAAGTCATAAAATTTAACATCATCAACAAAACAGACAACTCGCAAGGYGGCAAGGTTTACGAGAAGAGAGGAAACAGACAGAGGTACAGGCGAAGGGGGAAAGGGTTTTTCTAAAGGGCTACTTGAAAATATGTTTCAAGCAAACAAATCCTGTAACCCTCCAAACACTCCTGGCAGGATTGATCCTGCTCGGGGACAAAGGGTAAGTGAAGGATCAGGGTGTGTTTAGCCCCATGAAGCTAAAGCAGCGTTATCACAACTACACCCAAGGCATCTGATTGGTACCGTAGTGATGGCTTTTGAGATGGATGGGTAGAGAGCAACTTACTTATGGTGACATTCAAAACACAAGCCTGTGAAATACTTTGGAAACGGACCAACACTCTGAAAGATCCCAAATTTACTGCTGCGATGTCATCATCAGGTCTTCATCATGAAACATCCATCTAAAATTGGATAGAATTTCCACCTACCCCTCCGCCCTGATCTGTTAAAAACCATGAGATGAAGTGAGTTATGTCCCATTAATCTTTCTCATAGAAGAATCAGACAGATGGGCTGGATGAAGCGGAGGTGAATGAAGAGAAGCACCTGCTATTTTCAGGGAGTTGAGGGAAATTGGTAAGAAAAAAAATCACAAGTGGGTGGAGAGGGAACAGTATTGCTCTATTACTGGATATCTGCTGAAAAAAAAAATGACTGATGGGCCTTATGCATCTATGATAATGTGTGCTCACATCTTGTGGTGAGGAGAAAATAAAAATAAACAAACATCTCAAAAAACAAGGATGCCATTACAGGTCATGAGTCAAAGAGGCTGATGAGCTGTCAGAAGAAATTACAGAGCAGTGTGAAATATATAGGGAAATGTCTAATTGCTGTAAAGAGTATGATGGAAAGGAGGGAMAAATGTGTGGTCTTGCAGCAAAGGAAGATAATGTTGTCTGAGAAGTCATCTCTGTTCAGAGAAATCACATTTTGTGTCTTCCTGTGATTTACACCTTGAAAATAGAAGGGGCTTTTCTAGGAGAGAAACTTCCTGGAGAAGTTTCTCAATTATTTCTTTGTGAAACTCAGTATTTTTCTTGCAAATACCAAATGTTTAAGAGCAACATTTTACACATTTGCTTCTGACATGCCACTGAACAGGARACTTTGAATGTTTGTGCCAAATGGTGAGCAGCAGAATTTCCTGGAGTCCTACACTGCCAGATGAAAGGAGCTACTAAGGTTTGTAGAGAAATCGACCTAGCAGATATACAGCTTGTGGGGAAAGCAAAAGAAATTCCTAAATGACCAGTTAGCTTCAACTGACATTTTTGGGGGGTCTTTATGACAAAGCAGGACACATACAGAGTCATAAAAGTGTAACCTGAATTTCCGCAGGTGTAACTGGGCAGACTCTGTGGATATTAACATCTCCACCTCCATTTGGGATACCTGATGGCCTTGTTTTAGTGAAAGGTTCTTATTAATAAAGTTTGCTAAGTTATTTAATTTACTTGYTGCCTTCATAGTGCAATACTCAGATTGGGGGGATATTTCTGTTAATAATTAATAAAAATCAGCCTGTCTTTAAACATCTGGTAATGTGGTTATTAAACTATCTGAAGCACCTGATAGATCACCGTGCTTGAAAATAATCTCTGTAAAGCCAATTAAAAAGCAAGACTGGACACACTTTTAAAAAGTCTATTGGGGGCATCAGGGTAGTGCAAGTTTGAATTCTAAAATTCAGATACAGTTTATGGTTTCACAATCTTGAGATCATTCTGCTTTAYTGCATTGACTTAATGTAATCCTAAACAGAGTAGATATTTATACACATTTTAATACTACTCTRAAATCCATTTCTAAGAATTTACTTGTCTTTAAGAGTGCCGTATTTAGCCAAGTTTACATTGCATCTGTTTATGTAATATTTTTCTTTAAAATCCACTAAAAGGTGTTAATTAGAGCTGGATKATCAGTTCATAATGAACAGTTTAAGCAATTAATGCTACCCCTTTTCTGACCCATGAATTGTCTATATGCAAAGAGCAATTTTCTTGAACTTGTTATTCAAAAAAATATTAAAACACTTCCTTCAGATGTGGATCCCCTCAGCAATCAGCCGAGTATTTAACAGTCTGAGYGTGAGGTGTGTTGGTTATTCATGACTTGACACCATGTCGTATGATGTGATTCCTCTTCCATCATAGGTCAGGAAGATGYTTTTGGAGTCAGGTTCATACTATGCACACAATCTTTTGAATAAACCAGCTTTGATACTTTGGCAAATATTCACAAGCCTGGATTTCATTCACAATTCAGTAAACTGCTTCACTGGAATATCTCCCTGGTAGGAATACGAAAGTGAGCAGCGAGAGTCCAAAATCAAGAACTATTGAGAATCACGAGGGGGTTTTCTGCAGAGTCCAYAAGGCCAAATTTGAACATAAACCAAGCGAATTATAAACACTCAAATAAAAACAGGGAATATTTGCTACACYTGCCTTGCTCTGTAAAGTTATATCCACATCCTTGTGGCTCAGCTCAAACACCAACCAACCTTCACCAGAATCACAGKCACAAGGAAGGCAATTCTACACAGCTTTCCTTGTTTTTTATTCATCAATTTCATATCTCTTCAAGTTGATTCCCTTCAAGTGAGTACCTGCATCTTTTTTTTCTTAATACCCAAGAAACCAGCTTCAACCTTGAAAATCATCACATCCCTTTTTTCTATTCTTTTTTTTTTTATTACTTCACCTAACTGGAAAAAAAAAAGAAAAAAGTAGAACAACCATGGCAATGATACAATCTGAAATCCACAAGCACAGGTGAAGTTTGTGTGAGGATACCTTCCCCAGGCACATCCAAAATTTGTTTTTATAYAGACAATGTGAGAGAGAACATAAGGAAAGCAGCATCTCCCATGTAACAAATTAACAAGAATAGAAGATAGAGGTTTTGGCATACCTTTGACCGTGGCCAGTAACTGTTAACAGCGAGCAAACCAATGAACTGGGGGTTTTTAGGACTGCGCTGGCCCTGCAAGGAGGACTCTTTCATTCCCCATACTTTGTCACTCGCCATAGAGCTGCCTGACATAATGGACTTTCACAACGAGCTCAGAAGCAATTGGCAATTAAGTGGTTTGAAGGGGTGCTTCTGGGCTGCCGTGAAAGGCTTCAGGTGTGAAACGCTTGTTTTCAAGTGCACTAAGCAAAATGTATAGTTGCTTTCAGGGGCCCCCTTGTCCTTCTGAAGGAAGGGGGAGCGCTGGGGAAAGCAAGGACACTCAAGAGCAATTTGCTATTCAGCGCCTGAATGCTGTGTGCTTTTTCTCTCCCCCTCCCCATCCTTGTGTGGCTGGTGAGGAGGGCAGATTGCGATGGCACAAACAGCTTTCGGCACAATGGCAGATCAAGAGAGAGGCAGGGAAAATGAGGCAGGGAGAGAATGGGAGCCTGAATGAAGGAAGGATGGTTTGATTGTTAATTGTGGGTAAATGTGTTGCAAGAATGAAAAGGGTTCATGGACTACTTTAAAACTATACCCAAGCAATAAGTACAGAGTGTGGGGAAATAAGGAGATGTTCCTGACCCTTGTAAGAGCTATAGTATTGCATCTGGCCCACTTGAAAAGTAAATTGAGAACTGTTAAAAAGATAGGCAAATACATTTGTGTGCATTATATACTTCCATTTCTAAAGGAACCCTGACCAACAAATGCACTGGGATGGCAGACGCAATATTCTTTTCTCCAAGGATTACTTCACCCACGGGACAAAAACAAAACAAGCTAAAATGCGAACATGCCCTAATAGACAAATATTTAAAATACAGATTTTTTTAAAGGTGAATAAAAATATGTTTCTATTCTAGGACAAAACATATTTGTTCTAAGGSTAGCACAAGGGTAAAGAAAACTTCAAACAGAACTAAGGGAACAATATCCTTCATGAAGACTGTTTCATGTCACTTTTCCTTGTATGACCTTTACTTCTAACATATTGATTTTTTCCTAACCCAGCCTTGCTTTGCAGAAAAAAGGGGTATTGAGTCTTTGAGCTGCTTACATATCACTATTGTACATGCATTCTTAAAGGTGAAGGATCCCCTTTCAGAAGATGACTATCTGACTGACAATATGATTAGAATTGTCTGAGGACTTTTCATTTTAAATGTGGTGAGCCACACATATCAGCTCGGAGCAAGGGGAGGAGATGTGAAATAGCTCAGATGGCGCCGAGTTGATGAAGTATTTGCGCATGAAATGTGCTCAGTTATGGCCTTTTGTGTTTTGGCCAGGAGGGTGAGATTGCAAGGGAAACCAGAAACGTCTCTCAGATTCCAGTGAGAATCTGGGATTTGCCTGCCCCTCCACAGACCTTGCTGGATTCTGCTAAAARGTTCTTCCTGTTGCTCCTGCGTCAGAGCAGCCCAAGGGTTCACTTCCAACCTCCCAAAACTCTGAGTGTTTGAGAAATCACARAGGTAGAGCAGCCATTTATTGAAAGAGGAGAAAAGCGGTTCTGGATCAGAAAAATTCTACCAAAACAGCACTTAATGTACAAAATTAGAGTACAGCTATATTCTCCTTTAAACCATGATTCCCCYATCACTGGTATTTCTGTGAATCAGAAGCAACATTAACTCGTTCATCGAGCCAGCCCTGGTGAAGCCACACAAAGAGAGGGGAGATGGTGCCTCTTGTCAACCCCGTCTTTACTCGTCATCAGAAAAATGTCATTTTTGTTTGAGAGAAGACCCAGGAAATTCTACCAGAAAAAAACACATTCGCACATGCTTGTGTCAAAAACGCCCATGGACGAACTTTCTGGAGTTTAGGAACGGAGCATCTCCCACTCGGGGACACCAGTGGGAATCTTCCCTTTGCTTTCAGRAGATCCCGAGCTCCTCTATCAAATTTTTTTCACTCACAGCATCCAAACTCCAAAAAAACCCAAACCCTGCACACACCAGGGGCCGCACTTAGCAACCTCCACACGCAAGTGCCAGGCAAGTCACGGCACCTTCGGAGCCTTTCGGGGCTTTTCAGATGCAAATGGGCTCGCACTGGACTGGTTTTACCAGCTGTGGGGTTCAATGCACTCAACCCCCCACCCAGAAGCGAGAATGGCACAGAAAGCTGTAAACCAACTGGTGCTCAGCTGCAAGTGTGTTGTGCTTGCGCAGACTGTTGCATAAACAAAAGAATTTATTCAGAGCGTGATGGACATGAATTTATGCATGTAACCTCTGGCTCGGGGAGATGGATCTCCAGCCTTTGGCTGGTGTTTTGTGCACCACTATTCAAACTTTAAAAGCCTGGAATGTGTACAGGTAACCCTGGAGAGACACGTGGGAAAAGAAAAATAAGTATATAAGGAGGGGAAATAAAAAATAGCACAACAAGAAATCAAAGTGTCATTTCAGTTACTTTTCTGTGTTTCAGTTGATGTGTCATTTTGGAAAAATAATAAAAATGGAATCAAAGAAAACTTTTAAAATTCAAATAAAGTGTGATGAAAAGGAAGAAAATGAGGGAGATKATGTTTCAGCACTGCCCTGACATTTTTGAATGAAAATTTTTAATTACCTGTAAAAATATGACACATTATTTTGGCACAGCAGAGAGCTTTCTCTGGGGAAGACAGAAGTTCATTTATAGAAAAAAAAAAAGACGCCTCAAAATGCAAATTTTTTAAAAGTAATTTTAGAAGAAAATGCAAAACTGGAACCTGTACAGAACCTACCAAACTGCATTGGAGTATCCCAAACTGCATTGGAACTGATTCCCATCAGTTAGGATGATGAGGAGGGGATTTGATGCTCTGCTATTGAGTGATGGCACAAGCAGACCCTGCTTGCTCGGAGCAGCCAGGGGAGCACAGCAAGGCACAGGGTGAATCTCCCCCTCGTTTCTTTGTGCTACACCAAGACATTCCGAAGCACACGGGGAAGCGTGTGCTGCCTGCAGCTATTTTAACGCTGGGGCCTGATATAACAAAGCTGCACYGAGCTTCCCCCATCAGACTCACTCCAGCTCCAGCACAGTTGTCAGACTTTCTACTGCTCTTCTTCTCCCGATTCTTTCCCACCACAATATGGGCATGCTGTAGCGTCTCTCGTCTGAGAAGGAAAACATACACACTCTAGCCCACTCCTGTCTCTCCAGTCGCTGCTTCCTCTCGTTTTCATTGTACAAGCTGTTTATAGCTGCTGTCAGTTCTCCTTCCATTTTGTCCTAAACTGTTCCTAATCTAATTCCCGCCTGTTACACTCAATTGACACGGTTCCCACCAGTCTCCAGTCAGCTCTCCTGAGCCAAAGCTCCAATCATTTCCTTCTCATTTCCCCAAGGTCTTTTGGACAGYTTTCCATGTTGTTCTTCATTGGAGTTTCCTATTCTTTGACACCCACCTTCTATGTTCTCCTCTCGCCTGATCCTTACACTGCTCAACTTTCTGTAAGGGTTTTGTCTTCTCATTTGGATCCATTTTTCTCTTCCCACTCTCWTCTCTCTGCCAGTTCAGCTAGAAAACACAATGATTTCATACTGGTGGCTCACAGATTTATTTACCCCAGATGTTCCTCCTGTCCAAGTAATTTATAGTTAATGACAAGTCTTTAAAATTAGACATTCTTAGCAATACCTTAACCGTGAAACAAATATTTGCAGAAAAAAATCCCTTCCTAGCACCTCCACGCAGAAATTTGGAAGCCAGCTCCAGCTTCAGTGTAACAAACAGGACAACAAGTGTCCTCCTCATGCCCCAACCACCACCTCTTGTTCCATCCCCATGGACAAATCCCCTACCTGCCAATTCCCCAGACCCAGCCTTTACTTTTGAACACGACCTTGCCCAAAGTACTTCTCAAAAACACAGCCTTGCCCAAGCAGGCCAAAGCCTTGTCACCGTGCATCGGGATTAACAAAACATCTTTCTCCTCAGCTCTGGCAAGCACAACCTTGCCCCGCTCGTAGCCTTTCAGAATATTGCCATAAATGGGCTTTTCCTAGCCCGTGGCTTTGACTATGTCACCCCTCTCCCTCCATCCCTCTGCCACCCTCCCCCACCAACCTGCATCAAACATAAGCTACTTGTCTCCACGTTCAAGGCCCTTCAGAGATAATACCTATGCACCAATCATCTCTTTTTCTTTGTCAGGAAGCTGAACCTCATCTCCAAGGAGCCAATAATGCCAGCTTCCAGCGCACACTTGTTATATTTTTCAAACAAGCACCTTTTCCACTGTCACACATCCTGCCCTTCACTCTTGGGAKAAAGCATCTGTAGAGACACCTCATTATATGTCTTCAAATCTTTCTTAAATTTTTTTTTTTTTTTGAGGTCTGTACGAGCCCTGAGAACTGTTCTGCTGCTGCTAGGATAAGACCACTGCCAAACACACTAACTGCTATTAAGCTATTCATTCTAAATCCTTTTTGTATGCAGGTATCACCTCCCCTGCAACACGTAAGTTGTAAGCTCTTTGGGGTGTGGATTGTCTTTTTGATTTGTGTTTGCACAGTGTGTAGCACAACAGAGCCCTGACCCTTACCAGATTCTATGGAAGGGGAAAAAAAAGTGGCAAATGGGATGTTGGAGAAAGGGTTAATCAGTTTACATCAATTAGTTGGTAACCAGATACCTTTCTGGGACAAATTACAGGCTAATTAGACTGTCCTAATGATGTCATGTTTCCATCTTGCACTTTACTTGTTAAGACGTGGTAGTGCCCTGCTGAGAAAAGCATGTGGGTGGAAGTTTTGTAAAAGTGATCTCCTTCCCCCTGCAATTTTTGAAATTTTATTCGTATTTGTCCTTTTTGATTACACATCTCAAAAAAAAAATCAAAGAATTTGCAAATTGTGTGATTAAAAAATATCCAAGAATTAACTTTCTACTGGTTCTGAATTTGGTTTTTAGGATTACGGATGCTTTCAGATTGTGGCTACACAAATATATTCTGTCCCTTCCTGAGGGTGTGGAGTTTTGCTTGGTGTCTTTTTTTTTTTTCCCAAGTCAAGAATAATTCTTCATTTTTTCCTCCAACCATCATCTACAGTTATAAATTCAAAAACCTCAACAGAAGTAAAGACAAGTAACCACTTGAAGCCAAACAAGTCACTTGTTCAGGATGGYAAACTTTTTGATGTACATTGCTTTCTCACTGATTCCATCTAATATAATAATTACAAGCAATCTCTAATAATAATGCAGCCAATAATTAGTGATGAATGGAATAATTATCAACAATAGTTAGCACTGAAAAATACTCTCCATGCTGAAACTTCTTTGTGAGCCAAGTGTTATTTCAGAACAAGCTGGTATTTAAGAAGAAAATTACCTGTATTGTTACATCCCCAAGCTTTCATTTCTCTTTGGAAGGTACGTGGGTGTGATTTGTGCAATTCTCGCTATCCGTGCAGCAAAATACAACACGCAGAAAATCTCAATGTGCAAAAGCACATGCAGCTAAGAGAAGCTGTATTTAAAGTTGTATTTTACCACTTGCAACACAAACTGGCTTTTGAAACAATTTTTTCAAAGCAAGTCTCCGTAGACCACCAATGAACCATCACCTCCACTTTTTTGTGACCATGGTGTTTACTGAAACTTTATCTGAAAGCTTATTTTTGTGCCTTGTCCTCCTTGCAGCTTGATATTCCCCTGCATCAGCTACTGGGAAGGGAATTAATTTGTGCACTAAAGCTCCGGCTTTGCCATCACCTCATGGGTGCTCTTCAGGATGTGCCAGCATGCACCGGTGTGAAAAACAAGGAAAGAATTCAAAGTATGCTACCACTAAGTATTTAAACTCCAGGACATGCTCACCAACTTCCTTGTCTGCCTCATGGCTTTCAAATGAGTTGCTAACGCTGCCTTTTTTCTTAATAATTGAAATAAAATGAAGGGGAGACAATGAAGATTTCTTATTTATCCCCTTTCATTCTCAGAGGTTTTGGTTTCTTTCTGCAGGTATTGTTTATATTTTGGAAATGCTGTTTTTTGTTGCAGCTTTGGTTTCTTTTATAGCACATTCACCACAGCATCACAAACCCACCGGTGAGAGGGACAGACCCACCAGGACATGTCCTTGATCTGTGGTCACTGTCCCCACATCCTCCAGGTCTACACAAACACAGAGCAATTAAAAATGGCTTGATTTCAGGAAATGTGGCCCAAACTAGTTTAAATATTGAGCATTTACCCCAGCCTGTGAGTATGCCCATGCCTCATTCCCACAGACCCGCTGATGGTGCAGATTTTCCTGCAGCTCAGCTCTAAATGACTGACTTCTTCCTTATAAAAATGATCTCATTAAGTAAAATTATCCCATTGTTTCAACACTTTCTTCCACAAACCCATTTAAGCACCAGTTTAAAACCTAACACCAAGCAGTTATTTCTGCTGTTACCATCTGTTGCATATAGACTTGAGCAAAGAATTTACGTACAGTCTGTCCAAAAGTGAAAAGGGCAAGACAGAAAAAAAAAAAATCCGTAAGCCTATACCACCCCAGAGATCTTCAAATTGGCTTATTCTGGCTGCATTCAACTGGAACTATCAGCAATTTTTCAGGAAAATCTTGTCTAATGACATTCCCCAAAGGTTCATTGACATGCTCTTTTCTGATCAGAATAAATGGTGGAAAAAAGTCCTTTTATTTCTTCCTTTCATGCCAGGATTTCAGTGGTTATTTAGCCTTCTTGTTTTTATTTTGATTCTTAGTGAAAGTCAAATATTTGTGCTAATTCTTTGRAGTCAAACTGATAAAATTAGGAGGACAACAGATAGAACAGGCCATGTTCTCACRACACCAAACTTAAAGATCTGGATATTTAAGTGATGAGCTGATATCCAGCAAAATACAAGTACAAAATCTTTAAAATGCAGTCCAGCCTTAGCCACAATTTCAGTCTATCATCTTTAGAATATTTTTAATGATAACATAGTGAGAAATAGTATCCATTCTGTCTCTCCATCCTCAAGTGCATTAGGTGAAATTCATGACCTGCTCAAGAGTTTTCCGAGTAGTTACTGTGACTTGGCAGTCATATTTGAAACAYTAAAGTCTCGTGTACTTCAACATATTCATTAATAAAATATTCAAAGATTTGTATTTGTTTAAAAATATATTTGACTACACATGTTTGCTATAATAGGCATGTTAAATAAAAAAATCTCTTAGTTTATTAAATGGCTTCTAGTTTAAAGAATACAATAAAAAAAGAAAATCACTCTCTTGCCCAAGAACTGAATATCACCGTGGACAGATAGTTCTTCTGAACTACTTAAGGAAAGATTCAGACTATTGTGCTACTCTTCTGCACCCCAATATCAGCAATTAGGTGCTTTAACTGAGTATAGCAACTGATGAAGAACTGGGGGGGAAATTAGGAGCAAGCCTAAGGAAAAGCCTCAATGATCCAACTCAGACCTTTGAGCAATCMGCTGTTGTTTATGTAGGAGCTGCATGCACGTAAACAGGACTGCCCYGAGGAGTAGAAAGGGGGGGAAATTGAAAGGAATTTATGGCATCAAGATTWATGTCTGAACTGCTGATTCAGGCCCTGAAGAAGGCCTTCTGATTTAATGAGGAGYTGTGATTTTGTGGGTGATGCAAGGAGGAAGAGGGCTCCCAGCTTTAGTGGTGCAATGCCACAGCACTTCCAGCAACTGCAATTCYGCTTCAAAAGGGCCACAAAGCGGCCGCCTCGCAGCAGCATCCCATTCTTAATTAACATTTTTGGAAACACTGCAATTCAGCTGTATGGCCATTCCATCTCAATTGATAGCCGACTGCAAGTGATTTTCACAGCTGGGCTGCAGATCCAATGCCCAGGGAGGATGCAATATYCCTAATTTTGCAGCCCTGTTTACAACCGTAATTAATATTTCTGGAAGTGCTGCGTGGCAGCTCRGTGACCACGCTGCCTCACTCAATATCCAGTTGGGTTCTGGGCTAAAACTCAGCTCTAAACCCATTGCTGCAACAGCACAAAGAGCTGATGCTGCCCCCCAATCAGTTTTGACATCTCTACTGGTCACTTCCAGAATACCRCTGGTAATTTGTAGTTAATGACAAGCCTTCAAAATTAGACATTCTTAGCCATATCTTAACCRTGAAACAAATTTTTGCAAAAACACAAAATCACTGCACTGTAGTGGCAAATTCCCAATAATCCACATCCCATAACTGCAGAGCTAGCTGAGTTCCATGGGACTGGGGCTGCTTTCCTGATCCCACTGAAGTCCTGCTCTTATAAGATGTTTAATAGTTCCTATAATTCCTAAGCAAGGCAGTTACAGCCCCCTGTGYAAACACGCCTGTACACACATGAAGTATTACCAGCTCCTTCAGAGAWGGAAGACTTGGTCTCACACTGAAAGAATATTCTTCAATTAACATAATAAGGCCATATGAATAGTCTATGTCTGTTAGCTGCATGGGATTTTAACATGCTAAAATAAATTACTGGAATTTTGACTGCGGGATTCTCCTGCTGCATCATACYGGGTATGGGACATGAGACAGCTGAACTTCAAACTAGATGTGTATTTTTACACTCCTGCCAAAGAATTCACACTCCTAAGGAACCCCATCAGCTTTACTGGACAGAATTAAGAAAGGAAAAATCTTTTGGGTTTGGTGATRTAGCATGAAGCATATTGCTGATAAAACTGGAATATGCTCAAAATAGAAGGTTTGTGTAGGTGCTAATGTATGTCATTCGAAGCTATGCATCAATGTTTGTTACTGAAGGCAAATCAGGCCAAACTTAGATTACTTTCCCCAAGATTTCTGAAGTTCAGAGATCAGACACAGCAAGAGGGTTAAGTGAAACCTCATAAAAGGCAGTGAAACCAAAGTCAGCTACGGCCCAAATTGTGGATTTCTCATTTGATGCTTTTGTTTGTACAAGGCTTGTTTTCCCTCCTCACCATTTACAAAGTATGGATCTAGTGGCACAGATTCCCCRCGTGTTTCATGCTTTTCAAGGCAAATTGCATAAAAGAAGAATTTGCTCTGTGCTCATTCTGCTTTGTAACATTTTTAGGTGTTCCCTTGCTCACTTCATATCTCTTGTTATATTAATCTCATTCCCCTGGAATRAGAAAGGGCTCAGGAGTGGGCTTGGGGGTTGATTGTTTGTTTGTTTTATTCTAACCATCAACCGAAACCAAAGGCATTAAAAGTGCCCAATGAAGGGAATGAGAGAAGATCACCAAGTCAGGCCACTAAACAAAACAAAAGTGTGTGTGCGTGTGTGTGTATGGGGGGAGGGAGGAGATTAATCTTATTAGGATCGTATATCATGAGGTTGTCAGGTGTGAAAGCAAACGAATGGCCTCTGTTTATCTGAGCTAAACCGTGTGGTTCACCAAAAGACTCACTCCAAGCAGGGTTGTTTTTTTTTTACCCTTAATAAATTGGCCAAGTCGGTGCAGAATGTTGATAATGAAGTATGTGCAAGGGAGGTCTCAGCTCTTACCTTCCAGTGTTTAGATGCAACCAAGCCTTTTTTTTTTTTCTCCCCTCCTTTTTTTATCACAGCTGATTCAGAAAGCCCTTTGGAAAGATGAAGTAGGTAGAAATCAAAATAAATGGATTCTATTAAAACCAGCAATGCATCAACTGCTTGATAAAGTGATTAATAAACAGCTTAGGATGGTGATTGATTAAACTCTTTAATCAAAGTGCTAAACTGACTTAATATGGATAGTTTCAACATGTTCAAAGTATACATTTTCTCAGCCGAGGGTTCAGAGTTGTTTAYGTAACTTTTCTGAAGTGTATCCCACAGGTCTCACCTGCAGATAGTGAGGACTGTGGAATGTGGAACTATTACAAAGTGCCACATACATCGAATTCATTGCTGAAAGTTTGCAAGGAAATTACGCTGGTTTTACCACACAAACATTGGGGTTTTTTTGCAATGAAAGAGCACAGTATGAAGTGAAAATCAGCTTTTTAACTGTTCTGTAGAACATGACCAGGCCAAGGAGGAGTGTGGAATCTAAACATGATAGTGACAGAAGGCAATTACTTTGTSTAAAGGAGAGTTCACTTATTTACTGCAAAAGAATTTATTTCATTTGCTTTGATACCTGATGTCATTTTTCACACAATCAGTCATCAGCTGGGTTCATTAGCTTAATTCATTATTCCAGCATCCATAGGAGGGTTTGCAATTCTGCAGGCACACATGTGCCCAGCACCACCTACTCTCAAACTTTTTGTCATCTGAATAGAGTAGCACGTCAGCTGTCATTCAGAATTATAGAAGAAAAAAGTTTTGAAGGATGACCTGAATATATCAAAAATCTAAAAACAACCCTAAAAGAAAATGCCAAAAGCAACTGTGGAAAACTAAAGTCTGTCCTGCTTTTGATGCCAGCATCGGGGGAGGGAGGAATCCTGACTCACAAGCTTCCAAAGCTGCCTAATCGTTTTGAACACTGAGATTTAGAAAGTTTTAAAAATCCCTATGCATTTATTTTTAGAACTTGGTCTGTGGAGACTTCCTTCCTCGATTTTTTTTTTTTTGCTTTTAACTTAGAGGTGGCTGTCAAAAAATAAAAATAAAAAAAAATAAGCTGCCTCTTAAACTGGGCATTCCACACAGAAAAAAAAAAATTCAAGAGGAAGAGCACCCACTCAGCTTTCTTCAGTCTGAAGGCCTGTGATAGCTCTGGAAGCCTGGCCTGTAATCTAAATGTCTGTAGCCTTGTAAAAAGTAATAAACATTAGTATAYTTTTAATGCAGCATAACAATTTTTAAGCTCCAACTATCAATCACTATTACACAGAGCCTCTCCCTGCACGCCAGCCAAAGTGTTTCAGGTAGCAATATAATTATCCTGTTATGAGCATGTATAAAACAAACACCCCGTATAAGACCTTGCAAGAGCAAGGTACTTCACATTCAGAATCCCTGGAGGAGGGGCAATTCTGCGAGAGAAAACTAATAATGTGTAATGGTCTGAGCGAATCTGCACAGGGATTTCCAATAGTCTCATCATTGTAAAATATATGGGACAAACAAATCACTTAAAYAGCTTGGAAAGTGGCTGTGCAGTGTTTTATAAACAATCAATAGAGCTTTAAAATCAATATCTTGATGAACCACCAGCCATTGGAGGTTATTAAGCAGAGTCACTTTCCTACAGGAATGTACAACTGGAGCAGCTATTTGAGAGCAGATTTAAGCCCACCTTGCTCTACCTCCCGATTCCTCCACAGAAATAAACCAAATATCTGTAAGAAAGCACTGTGCCACACACACACACACTATGCAGTGGAGTAATTTCTCTCATATTGTATTGTCACCTCAGCCCTGAACTATGAAGACTTYAAGGCTTTCTGTAAGGTTAAAAATTTTGCAAGTATTAGGTACTTACAGCTTCCCATATTTTCTTACAGTGCTTTTATTCAAAATGTCAAAAGATGGAACAGGAATCAAATTTATACAGAAGCTGTTTCAACTACAGAGTTATTTCTGAAGCRGTAATCAACAAATGCTTATTTAATATGCAAAAACTCCAGTGAAAAAAATGAACTTATCAAACCCAAAACCAACCATCTAGAAGAGATTTTGCCCATGGATAAAACCAAATAAAAGCCAAAAAAAAAAAAAAAAAAAAAAAAAAAAAAAAAAAAAAAAAAAAAAAAAAAAAGCCAAAAAAAAAAAAAAACCCAAACACAATAAAAAAGGAAAGGGGAGGGATGCTGACACTGGATGAAGCAATTCCAAAATATAGAAAACTGGGCTTTAGAAAGGATGTGGAATTCACAGAATCACTGAATGGTTTTGGTTGAAAGGGACCTTAAAGATCATGTGGTTCCAACTCCCTTACCATGGGCAGGGCATCATCCACAAGACCCTGTGCCTTCTATAAAGATATTGGCATCATGTAAAGTATAAAAATAAGAAAAGAGATGGTTTCATAGATATAATCAAAGGCCAAAAGCCTCTCACAAGAGCAGCATTTTTTATTTTTACACTTACAGTGTAAGTACTTGATGCCCTCTAGACTCAAGTCTTCTGGCGAGCTGCACTTAATTGACATAAACAATTCACAGCATCACCCATCCAATGAAGTTTCACCAAAGAGACCAATTAGATAACTACATGCACAATTCTGGGACATATCTGGGAGTCACATATGGTACTTCTTGCCACTGTTTTCAAAATAAGTCTATATTTCAGGCAACATTATAATGCAATTAATAGTGAGTGGCTGTATTTTTGTAATATTGTTTCTCCAATGTCTAAATTTAATAAGGGCATTACCATTTGGAGTTTCCCCTCTACTTACCTCCTCTAGAAATCTGCATCTCATTTCAATTTGCACATACTGCAAGACAGATTCCYTTTAATTCCTTGTGTTATGGCAGGTTTTGACAAGTAGGTGATATTCAACAGAGCACACTTTAGACCTGGAGGGCCACGAAGAAAGGAAGATTCTTTCTCTCAGTTCTTTTATTATGCATATTCCTACCATATCTGTCCCCCTCCAATTACTCGGTGCGGAATTTACAGATATGTGCAYCCATATCTGCAAAAACTCCTTTTCAGCTGAATAAGGAGAAAGGGTCAGAGATACAGCAGCATAAAGAGATTATGGCCATTCTCAGTCCCGGAGAGATTCCCCAGGACACTTTTTATGAGCACAGACTTGGGACCAGATTTGCAAATGACAGTACTGTGAACCTGGGTTAAGTTTTGAATACTATCAATTATCATAACAATATGAAAACAACCACGTAACTGGCAGTAATTKAATCAAACATCCTCAGTTTTTCTCATTTTATGTGACTGTTTTGCCACTTGCAATGTCCAGGAATAATTAATACCCTGGGCAAAAATCACAAGCATTGCTACAGCATATATGAGAAAGCAATTGGTCCTGCAGTATTTCAAGTGCCATTCAAAGCAGAAAGCACCAAAAAGTGAGAGTCACCTTTGGCTGCAGCCTCCTGCAAAACCAGAGTATTTGGATTCATGTAAAACTTCCAAGTGAAATTCCTCTAAAACAGCTGCAACACCTTGCAGCTGGCCCTAACATTTAGGAGGCTGGTAACTTTTTTTTTTTTTTCTATAGTTGAGGCATGAGAGCCAAGAGTTTTAATCTTGAGTCCATCTGACTTTGAACACAGGTTTCTTTCCCCAGTGTGCCATCCTCCACTAATAAAGCAAAGCACTTTCTGTGTTCCTCCTGGCTGCTGCTTTTGCAAGAGCACTGAAAGTCATATTTCAGGCTCCAACTTCAGCAAAATACAATTTTTAAGATCTAAACYGAAGGGCAAGAAAGCCAAAAGGAGCCCTTCTACCTCACAAACCCTGAATACACCAGAGAGAGTTCAGGGGGTCTTTGACTCTCTTGCAACATATTCACCATTTTCAACTTTCTGGCACTCTTGAAAGTTTTATGTTTGCCAGATTTTCAACAGTTTCATCAATCCACCTCTGTCTGTACATTCAAAGTTTTCTCAAATCAGATTTCCTTTGCTGCTATGGGAAAAGTTGAGATTTATCCTTTCACTTTTCAGAAAAGCAGATGTCTATAGCAAGATCCAGGACTCTATTCAGACAACAGAGAAGAAAAGAAGCATTTGCTTTCTGTCATCTCTAAACCACCCAGCACATCAAAGTTCAAAGAAAGACTTTATCCCATCACTTCTCCTTTCAAGATCAGCTAATGATCCCAATACAACCAAACTATGAATTCTCCTTTATAAATAGATTGTAAGAAAGAAAGATGGGGAGACCCTGGTTTTTGTTGTTTTTTTTTTTAGGGGAAACAATATTTCTGCATGTGTATKTTCAGGGCTAACGAGCAACACCATCTGCAAGGCTGGAATATTTTCACACTCCTTTCTATTATACAAAACAATAAACCCTCTCCAGCTGATTTCTCTCATTGTGGAATGCAAATTGCCTATAAAAGACCTCAGGGTGTGAGAAGACACTTATCAAACAGATATTACACATGCTCTCATAGCAACTATGCTATCAGCTATGCAATTTTAAATATATTAAGGATAAAAAGGTATCAACAAACTTGCTTTTTTTTGGTTATAACAATCATCATCTGAAGCACCTCTGTGTCAAACCACTGCTTTGGATACTGATCTCTGTCACTTTAAGTCTGAGGCAGCATCTGCTTCGTGTCAGGTGAAGAAGTAAATTTTCATTAAAAGAGCRGAAAACCAAATTAAGTAATTTTTAATGTGTAAAAAGGGAGCACTTCCACCTTGATGTACCAGATGCTAGAACAGAACACAGCAAAGCTGCATCTTACACAAAAGTTTATCRTATAAAGGTAAACAAACTATTACAGAAACTGAGTTCATTAACATTTTGATACAGAGTAGAATTCCCACAAATTACATTCGCTGTTTGTAACTGCCTGGTGCACTCATGGKGTAACTGATCCCCTGAAAGAACCAGCTTCTTGAGCTTGATTACCACATCATCCCTACTCAAATAATTCTGGAAATCAGGTGTGGATCTTTAAAAAATGAGGTYCTAATGAAGTCAGAGATTTAGCAGAACAAACCAGATTACTGTCATCAGCGGAAACTGCTCAAGCATAGTCTCAGTTTCAATAGTGTGGGTTAGTTTTATTCCAATTATTTTACTTTTAAAGCACAASGGTTAAAAGTCATGGAGAAGACTAACCATGGAGCTGTCCACAACCTGAAATTCAACTTCCTTGTTCTTACAGGGAAGCAATTAAGATCCAATCATTTTTAATGCATCATGAATAATCTTCACACTTGCTGTTAAGTTAATTAATATAATCAGTAATGCCAAACGCATCAAAATGAAACTTATTTTGCAAACATGCAAAATGTTCTGCCTCATTGCCTCTCTATCAAAATTAAATGTCATTTTGCTAACAACTTTTGCAAAGTTTTAATTTTAATCCCCTTTGATCACGCATCTTACCAAAAAAATGATATAACTAATCCAAAGTATAGTTGTGTTTTTCTGACAGAGTCCAAGTGTCATGGGAACACTACTCGAGCACTTACAGCCTGAATCTGCAAAAAGTTCTGGGGTCAAGTTACTGATGTCCTTAAGTGTTTCATATCAAAGCATTGGGTATTATTCATTGACCTTCGCTGAATTGCCAGAAATTGCTTTTATGTGAAATGAGAGTAGAGTAGATGGCTAAATTGTTTATTACTAGCAATGCAATTTTAAAAAGGAAAAAAAAAAAAGTATTTGCAAGAATTATGAGGAAAAAATCCCTATAACAGTCAAGAAGCAAAATCTCACTTTTGGAACAGAAGGTTCATAACTATTTTGATGACCACAGRCCAGCACTCAGCTTTCTCATTCTGCACACAGAGTTCACACATTCATATGATAATTGCTCAAAACCAAAAGATACAGAGAATAATTGTAGGGTTTATTTTGTGGTCCTGTGCACCCTGGGAAATCCAAGTGTGCAGAGGTTCACAGGCTGAGAGGCGCCACTGGGCTGCTGTCAACTACATCACAAATCTCCATGTGCCTGATGTGCTGCCCACATTTTGGGGTSTGCTCAGAGCTCTTTGAGACCCTCCACTAAGGGGTTGCATTCCTTCCCCCTAAAAGCTGCCTGCAAGTTTTTCTGCAGGGTTTTTATGCCCACCAGCAGAGAGTTGAGTTCCTACAAATGCYGGGTTATCCACCGGCTGTTTTCCTGCATCGCATCAATATCTCACACRCATAGGAAATTTCATTAAATGATATTCAGGATGCTGCCAAAATGATAAAACAAGAAGAATCACCTAACCTTTCGCTGTTGTTTCCACTCATTAGAAGATGGGGAGATTATTTAGTGAATATTCTATGTGCTGCTATAACAATTAGGCCTGGAGGAAACCTCCACAGCTTATTCAATGATCACCAGGAAATCAAGAATGAGTGGGAAGAAAGGATGAAAGTTGCAAGAAAGTGGCAACTCATGTTCCCGGGCAGTTGAGAGATTTTGGGTAATTCCTAGATATATACAGTGCCTGGCTCTTCAAGATATTAAAATAATTAGCAAAACTGACATAAAGAATATATTGAGCATTAAATTCCCCTTTTTTGTGGGGTATCTATGTGCACATCGTAAGTTTCAACAATTTACTTTAATTACAGATCTTTAAATAAACTTGTTGGGTGATACACTACATTAGCTGTTCCTCATAGAGTCCGTGGCAGGTACCAAGCAATTAAAAAGTTCACAGCTGAATTGTGGTATTTGCTCTTAAATCACAAGACTTTGTTTCTCTGAACAGGAAATAAAATCTCCCTTCAATGCAAGTAAAGTTTCCTTCAAGAATTTTCAAYGATGGTATCTGCCAGTGCACGCAATATAAAACCAACAACATTTCTAGTGGCCTTCATAAATTCAAGCTTCTTCTTGAAAAAGGCAAAAGAAGTTGCTCCTTGCACAATATTTTTACATAATTTAATCTTACCCACAAATAAAAATCCAGCGTGAAACACAGAGCCCCAAGTGATTATAATAGTTCTAAAGTTCTACATCATAAATTTATTCATCATCAATGAATTCTGCATCTTTCTAAAAGGCTTTAAAAATTAAAAAAAAAAAAAAAAAAAAAAAAAAAAAAAAAAAAAAGGGAATTACTGCTCATGGCCATTTCTTTGAACTCCACTTATGCAAATGTTCAGGAACCAGGACCACAGGGAAATGAACAGATCTAATCAAAACCTCAATTGCTTCTAATTTACAAGCAAGTTTTTCTCTACTTAGGCAAGCCCCATGTCTCAATTCTTCAATAACCTCCCCAAAATGGCCAAGAAGAAAATCATCCAGGTTTGAAGTAGGGAGATCAAGACCAAGTCAATGCTGAAGCAAACACTATTGTTGGGCTTGAATTAACTTTYACTTTGTTAATTAAACACCTCAAAATCCAGGTTATCTGAGCAAAACTCACCACACTGAAACAAACCCAAATCATAACAATTCCTGAAAATAAATCATGTTTTGAAAYTGAAGTTGCTTGCCCATTAGCCACAAATCCCACAGCAGATGATCCTGACAGCAAGCTAACTCAAACAGCAGAGTACATCACACTGCTGTACATCAGAGCTGTTTCCAGAAGCCTTTTTATTATTGGGTGGAGTTTTATGTTGGCTTTTTAAATTCTTTAACATTTTTTTTTTCTAAAGTGACTTCTTTCACATCAGAAACAATTTACCTCTAACCAAGTTTTAAATCAGCAATTTCTTGTCAGGGCATATTTGCTTTCAAGTAATCTAGTTTTGAGCACATGCATTTCARTACATATAGGTTATAACAGGAAGCTGAACACAAACCACAGAACACATCCTCAGAGCATGAAGGAATTCCACAGACCTTTGCCAAAACCTCTCATTTTTAGTAGGAAAAAAAAAAAGGATTGAACTCACCCATTGTTCCRGAATCCAACTCAGAGTCCTCCAATAACTCCTTCTACCCAGGGAGGCCTGAATCCCACTGCTGTCACCAGGGAGTTACAGAGAGACCTGAACCTCCCAGCCTCATCCCACCTCTCCTTGCAGGACTTAAATGCACTTTGCCCCAGCTGCAGGCAATTTTGGGATGATKGATTTGGGAATGGCAAACACCTGCTCAAAGCTCAGGGGGAGAGAGGGAAGGTGCAAAGCCAGAGTTTGATCTCTGACACTTTACTCTGAGGAGCATCTGTGCTCTCCCTAACCTGGGGAATGGGCAGAATTTCTGGAGTGTAGGAAAGAGCAAGAAAAGAATGGGTTGAGGGAAGCTGCATCAGATGTAGGTCCATGTTCCTTCAACTTCTCAGTCAGGTCCCTGACATGAGCACAGGTCCAGCAGCAGAGGTGGCCCTGGCATCACTCTCCCCTTGAATCACCAACARAACCATCACAGTGTGAAGCCCTGGACTTAAGGGAAGGTGGGAAGAGCCCATGGAACTGTGCCTTCCAGAGAGGGACATGGGCCTGACTGCAGCTTGGAATCTGAACTCCTTCGCAATGCTGGATTCACTATTCCACCAGGAAATAATTCATCTCAAACAGGATAAACCCTGGATGCCCAATCAGTCAGACTTGAAAAGGAGCTCATGAATTTTGGCCCTGGTAAATACAGACTCTCTCATGATTCTTCAGTGACTGCAAAAAGAAAAAAAAGAAGAAAAAAAAAAAAGTTAACACTGCTTTAAATTCCAAATACACAGAGGCCAAGACACTCATTGACTTCTCGCGGGAGCAGAATCTGGCCCAGCTACATGAAATGTTTCAAAGGGAGCCCTGGCTCACAACAAGGATCAGTCGAGACAAAAGTATTTGAGTCAGGGCATTGCCAGACAATCTTGCTGGTTGTCAGATCTGCAGTGTAATGACATGTCAATTTGATTCCTTTTGTGCATGAGCCTGGAGCCTATCTTTGGGCCTGAATTCTTCTGTACTTTAGTTTTTCTTTTGTTCCAGTGGCACTTCTCCCAACATTACTTGACAATGAGTGATGCTCCACAACCCTGATCTTTCACACCCTGTTGGTGACCTATAACTTTTCATGCATAACCTTTGACCTGGGCCCTGACAGTTTGATTTATTGTCCAGTGTTATGATTTATGAGTATCTTCTCAGAATAATTAACGGACAACAGGTGGCAGCATAATAATTTTGATTACCCAGCGGTTCATGAAACCACTACAAAGGTGACTTCATTTACTGAATAAGAAAAGGACAACAATTAAAAATTACACAAAGCAACCCTTTTATGCCTTTTTGTTTTTCACCCTTTGTCTGTCCAACAGAAGACTTTATTTAGGCTCATTGCCTCCCTTCTCAAATATCCGGAACTCGGATTCTATGCAGAAGACAATGATGCCCAAATCATGGTGCTAGAAGAATKATTTTGCTGTCAGGAAATGCTTCARTCTCATGTTGTCAGTTTTTATARGACCAATGAGTTATTTTAAAAATCTGCTTGCAAAGCTGCACAACGTAGGCCAAAGTTGGCCCCAAAGAGTAGGTTTTTGTTTTCTGATAATTTTGCAGAATTGTGGATGTGTGTCTTGGATTCCACTTATGTAAAGTTAGACCTCAAGAAGTCAGAAAAAGTATTTACATGGTTCTCCTCTTATGTATGCAGCGCTTCTCTCTAAAGGTTTTAACCCATCACAGAACGAGAAGAAATTTTCATAGATTGGTTTTGGTTGGAAGAACCTCCCAACCTCCCAACCTCTTACCTTTATGGCAAGATAAATTTTGCTGCTTAGTTTCTAAAATAATTGCTTAAATGTAGGTTAAATGGCAAGGGCTTACCACCATGGCTTCAGGCCCCATGTTCAGACAAATCCAGTTTAGCTAAAAYTGCAATATCTACAGAATATTTAACTCCACCTTCCATCACAAGCAGCTTTCCTGCAGTTACCTGGGCTTCATACAGGAGCAGCAGTGGGAATAAAGAAYGCATTCTCCGATTTTATAGCAATGGTAATACATATATCAAATACCACCAAAAAAAAACCTTACACAGTGGCACAGATTTGTGCAATTCCATTTCTCAAAAATAGGCTCAAGATGATCTGTATTTACAACATGTTCACGTTTCCATATATTTGATGCAATCCATAAGGCCCCAAATAACTCTTTTTTTCCCCAGAAACTTCATCGCAATGTTGATGGGTTCTTTCTCACCACTATTCTACACATTGCCCTCCTCCTTATTTCAGTTGATCACAATTTCTTAGCACTTTTGATAGGCATATGTTGACATGGAAGAGGACATAACGATATCATCCAGATGGACACATTTTCAAAGTTAATCAATAAGACTTTGGAAGAAGCCAGTTTGAGCTGCAAGTATTTAAAACTTCCAAAAACTGAACTGATGGTTAGTAAAGTATGGAGCTATTGTGTGTTTGCTCACATAATATAAGTTACATTGCAGAACAAAGCTTTCCTTTAACTGATGTTACAGGTTCAGTTATTCCTTGATTTGTTTTTAAACATTGATTAAAATAAGTGGTTTCTTAATCTTTATTAAGTGATAAAGAGTCTAACATCAACCAGAACTCTGAGCACTAATGCCTACAGGCCCCTGCCAGCATGCACCAGCKTGGCCAGTGGAGCCAAGAGCCTCCTTCTCATCCCCACTAAAAATAAACTAAACACGTTAAAATTCTAATTCTGCTCTGAAATTTGACGGCAAAAATTGCTACTATTTGTCTGCATGCCCAAGACAGCATATGCAAAATGAATTTTGGTACTACCACAACRACAATATTATAGGCTTATCATTTTTAATTGACTTTATTACTTATAAAAATATYCCTACAATCCTGCTTTACATCAGTTCTGTTACAGTTTAGCATGCAACTATGAAATATTCATTCCTGTTACATTCAGATTTGAAACTATCTGATGGAAAGCCTGGCTAATAAATAAAGGCAAGTTCCCAGAATATTAAAAGCACTCRAGCTTTTGCAAGGGTCCTTAGTGAAAAAAATAAATAAATTACTGCTTTGGAGATCAGACTTGGTTTATTCCCCTCCCTTCCCCTGAGAACTCAAAGACACCCCTACAACCAAACACTCTTACAAATGAAGCCAATTTTGTCCTCAGTAGTTTTATCAAACCTTTAATACCACATTAGCTGCTTAATATCCAGTGAAAGTAGCAACAGAAAARCACCAGCACCCAACAGCAGCCTCAGAAGAGATGAAGGAAAAATTTGCAACAAATCATTTATCAGATTAATGCAGCTGCTTTTGCTGCTCATGAAATAGCCACAAGCTTTCTGCAAATGGAATAATAATAATAAGTCACCCAAAAAAAAAAACTTAAAAAGAAAAAACAACAAAACTGAGAGCGTGTGTGCCACAGTTTGTTCTAATTAACGTTTTAATTTGGGACAGTGTCTCAGTGGTGATGTGTCTGGTCTCTCACATGACACCATTTTTCTCTTTGATTGGGCGTTGCAGAGGGATTCACGGTGCTGGGTTTTACACGCCGATCYTAAAGAGACGATTGCAAATATAAATGAACACAACTGGGTTCCCCCACTAACACTCAGCTGTGGAAATGCTGGCACAGATTTAACTGGAATGATTCATTTCAACATCAAAGTGTTTGAGTGTCWCCTRATTGTTTCCAACTTTTGTGCCACARCAGCTAGAAAGCGAAATTAATTTTAAAAATCAATAAAATAAAAGCTCCCACCATGAAATTTTACCAGATTTACACAGATAAATTAAGGCACAAAGATTCTACATGTTCCACGRCATTGAGTGGAGCTTTTCTGCGGGGATTCTCACACTGGAAGTGGCAAGCTTTAAAATGGTATATGTGCTCAAATCATTATGTGATTTTAGTACTTTGTTTCCCATCAATTTTTAAATTAATTATCTGGAAGCAAGCAGCGGTTCATTTTTGGTCATAGACTTTTTGATTAGAAGCTGTGACCCTTTATGCCTTTTTGGCATGCTCTATACAACACCAATGACATGCAGCGTGACCTCTGACACCTGATTCAACAAAAAGTAACTCCCGGACAGATCTTTCATATTCAGCAATCTCTTTGTTACTCTGGGACACTTACCCAATTCCATCCCTTAAAATCCACTGTGTCTCCCCATTTTCTCCCCTGCCCCCTCCTACTCAGCAACTTATTTGGTAGCGACGTTTCTGTCCTTCCATTTGTGTCTCTCCTTCTGTTTTTACAAACTTTACACTATACCATCGTCCCATATGTTTGTGCTGCACACAAGGAGGTTTCTTTAGAAAGCGCTGATGCTAATTATAAATTTAATTTGCATTTTAATTAGAATGGTAGCAAATTAAAAGCGTGGCAGCTGGAGAATTTTGAACGCTTTGCAGAGATTTGGTGTCAGTATCTCCCTGCTTCTGACTTCGCTCTCTTTTCATTTTTCCCCCTCACTATCTTTCATTCACACAAACATATTGGCAATTTTTCTCCTCTCTTGTTTCTTTTTTTTTTTTTTTTTTTTTTTTTTTTTT